>NC_069502.1:598300529-598600529 GCF_027579735.1 Bombina bombina
CACTAGAAGAACAACCAATAATGTCTACCCCTGCAAGACTAGGGGACTCTGAGACCGGCTCATATGTTACTAAAAGTGATATCACACACCTGTCCTCTAAAGACGATATCAAAATGGTTTTACATGAAATGAGAACCCTCTTTGGTGATCTCAGGAAAGATCTTAGCACAATTGACAAAAGAGTGGTATCCCTAGAAGAAAATCAAAATGTTCTACAGACGGGGATTCAGGCTAATTCCTCAAGCATTACACTCCAAGACGGCAAGATCCAGACCCTCTCTGATAAATTGGAGGACCTGGAGAACCGCTGCCGGTGGAATAACCTCAGGATAAGGGGAGTCTCTGAGTCTGTCTTGCCCCCAGCAATAGAGGGGTATCTACAAGCCCTTTTCAGAATAATAAAAAATAGTCCAGATGCAGAGGACCTACAAATAGAGAGGGCTCATAGAGCCATATGACCGAAACCCCCCCCCCCCCGAAAGCACCTCCGAGAGACATAATAGTTAAATTTCTCCGATATAAGGACAAGGAGGAACTTCTTCGCTGCGCTAGAGAAAAAAGCCCCATTTTGCACGTTGGGGAAGAAATACAACTATTCTCGGATTTATCTCCCATAACCTTGCAAAAAAGGAGGGAGTTAACACACATCACCTCCATCCTAAAAAGCAATAAGATACATTATAGATGGGGCTTTCCAGTATCAATAATAGCAACTTTTAATAATAAAACAGCAATCTTTAGGCCGGATTCGGATCCCAACGTCTTCTATAGAGAACTCTTACTACCATGGACACCAGAGGACAACACCCATCAACATGGACCTGCAACTGCCTCAAGCAGCAGGGATGTACTATGAGATAAGGGGCCCTTCCTGGGCTAACTAAAATACTCAGAGGTAACCATCTTTACTCACGTTCTTCAAACTATGCTCTCATGGATATGTCATATTGTCTTGCGCTCGCAAGAAAACTTTTACTATCAAGATGGAGTAGGACTGTTTGCTCTAACTGGATGGGTTACAACTCTTCCTACCAAAGATGACGGCCAAAGGATATCTGTCCGGTGCCAGCTACTGGCAATACATGTGCACCAATGCTCTACAGGGGCGAGACCAAGGCCTGTAACCTGTTAAGACTTTCTCTGCTGGCTCCCCCCCTGTGGATTCCAGTGGACTCAGATCATAACAGCACTGTATCCTTTAACTTTTTGCATTCACTATTGTTAAAGGTTAAATGTTTCTTCTTTACAGGCCTATTACTGCTGCTATATATTATGTTTATACTTTCTTTTAGGAGCTTTCTCATTTGAAAGGGAGAAAAGGTGTCAACTTTACCACAACAATAATGGGCTCCTTTTTGGATCACAGCAGACGGTTATATAATCAATGCTATATAATCAATGCTCTGACTATATGTTATCCTGTTGATGTTCTTAATGTTTTACACAGTCGTTTGATTGATGTTTATTACCTTAGATTTCTTCCTAGGGCTCTCGGTAGATCTGAGGGTTTTGGGAGTCTAAGGTCTTCACTATCTCTATTGGTTATTGCTCCCTTTTCTATTTAATTTTAACGCTACTAAACCATCACTTAATATATGTAGACTCCAATAGATTTCATGGAAAAGCGGCTCATTCAGACATAACCCCATACCTTGTTTACAAGTTTTCTTCCACACACTAAAATTGTTTCTGCATTCCCCTATAGTCTCTTTTGTGAGGTTTCTCTCCTTCCCACAGTGAGAAGCCCTTGATCTCCCCTTCCAAGTTTCCCCTCCTCACCATTCCCTTATTCACGTCCTTGAAAAATAAAGCTTTCTTTATACTCCACTAAACTGGTAATAGAGATACTTCCCCTACTATTGAATTCTGCCGGGTACATACCTTGCACTATTTGATTATAACTAAACGCTCTACCTAAGCTTATTGTTCACAAGCAAAACTTCTGTCTTTTCTTCCTAACTACCCACTAAGTCTTTTTCTGTTTTTTTCCTTTTTATTATCTTTATCTCTTTCACTTCAACACCTTCCTTCTTCTTCTTCCTCCCTCCTCCTCCCCCCCCCCCCCCCCCCCCCCCCCCCTTCCTCTTTTTTTTTTTTTTTCTCCACACATAGCCGAGAAAATGTCTACCAAGCCCAGTAGGTTCCAAGATCACTCTTTCCAGTTGACCTCAATAAACGTAAAGGGATTAAACAGTCCTGGAAAAAGATCTATAGTCCTCAGGGAACTCAATAAACTTTACAGTCAAATACTGATGTTACAAGAGACACATTTTCAAAAAGGCAAGGAACCTCGTTGGTCCCCTATGCATTACCCCATAGCTTGCTTCACTTCAGGGCCTAACAAAAGAGTGGGAGTGGGGATACTGATTCACAAATCCCTACCACTCCAGGTAATACAAAGTATAAGAGACCCAGAGGGTCGCTATGTCCTTCTGATTGGCTCTCTCTTTGGTCAGCAAATCACATTACTAAACATCTACGCCCCCAACCAAAATCAGAGCAGCTTCTTTAAAACAATATCAAGCCTACTACTAGACCACGCCAAAGGAGTGATTCTCCTAGCCGGAGATTTTAACGTCTCATTTGACCCCACTATAGATGCCTCTAGAGGCTCCTCCAGTATACCCAGATCTGTACTCAAGTCCGTGAAGAGCTCCCTACAAAGTCTCTCACTCCATGATGTTTGGAGAACATTGCATCCTTCTGCAAAGGATTATACCTTTTTCTCCTCTCCCCATAACTGTTACACGCGGATAGACCACATATTTACAGACACTAACGGCCTTACCCTTATCAATCAGTGTAATATAGGGAACATAACATGGTCAGACCAACGCCCCAATTACATGCGCAGTTACATGGCCAGATCTTCCAATCACGGCTAGGACTTGGAAGCTAGATGACACTCTGTTGACAAACCCACTAATACTCGAGGAAGTCGGGAAACACTTAACAGAATACTTCTTGGTAAATGCAAATACCCCTTCCTCAACACTAGTAGAATGGGAGGCTCACAAACCTGTGATTCAAGGTTTATTCATTAAACATAGAGCTAGGATTTCCAAACAGTCTAGAGAACTACACTCCAACCTTTTATCTAAAATTGACTCCCTTGAAAAAGAACACAAAAAGAATCCAAGGGACGACACACTGAAACAGGCACTCATAAATACTAGAAGGGACCTCAAACAATTTGTAATAGAGGTACATCAGCGTAATCCACAATATCTTAAACAATTCTACTATGAGGGGGGTAACAAGCCAGGGAAAATTCTGGCACGGACCCTTTGCAGGAAACAAATATCAGCATACACTCACTCCCTAAAAACAAAAGAGGGACATATCATCCACGACAGTAAAGCCATAGCCTCTACTTTTCAAACAATTTGTAATAGAGGTACATCAGCGTAATCCACAATATCTTAAACAATTCTACTATGAGGGGGGTAACAAGCCAGGGAAAATTCTGGCACGGACCCTTTGCAGGAAACAAATATCAGCATACACTCACTCCCTAAAAACAAAAGAGGGACATATCATCCACGACAGTAAAGCCATAGCCTCTACTTTTCGAGATTATTACAGCTCTTTATATGGCATTGACAACCCTTACGAGATACCTCATCCACACGACGATACAAATGACCGTGCGACTAGCACAGACTTATACATCCAAAATCTAAACCTTCCTTCCCTAACTGACGATGCAAGGGCTCACTTGGAATCCCCTATTTCTATAGAGGAGTTACATCAGGCCATTAAAGACACTCCCTCCGGTAAAAGCCCTGGGCCACATGGTTTCTCCACCAGATACTTTAAAACATTTAAAAACATTTTGTCCACTCACCTCCTACAACTTTTTAATAATTTAAGAGATAACCCCAAACTGTCTAGAACACTCCTAGAAGCCCATATAACAGTAATCCCCAAACCCGGGAAAGCTGCCACATGCCCAGAGAATTTCAGACCAATTTCACTTATTAACACTGATATGAAACTACTGGCTAAGATCCTCGCCAACCGCTTGAATAAATACTTACCTACTCTAATTTCTAAAGATCAGGTAGGCTTTATCCCCGGACGAGAAGCCCGAGATAATACTATCAAAGTTCTTCAGTTAATAAACCATGCTAAAACCACAAATACCCCCTTAGCCCTGTTCGCAACCGACGCAGAAAAGGCGTTTGATAGGGTAGGCTGGCCTTTCTTGTGAAGAGCTATGGAGGAAATGGGAATTCCGGTCCCCTTCCTGAATATGTCCCTGGCCTTGTATTCCTTCCCAAACGCTCAAATTAGAGTCAATGGCACTTTGTCAGAGCCCTTTAACATCTATAACGGTACCAGACAAGGCTGCCCTTTATCTCCCTTGCTCTTTGCTATAGCAATGGAGGTATTAGCACAAAAAATCAGGAACAAACCAGGAATCAGAGGATTAGTAGTGGGTGAGATTGAACACAAACAGGCTCTATATGCCGATGATGCTCTGTTCACGCTTACAGAGGTTGAGACTTCTGTACCAGAACTCCTAGCTGAGCTGGATCGCTACGGAAGAATCTCTAACTTCCAACTGAATATCTCTAAATCAGAGATACTGAATATTAACACCAGCCCGAGGGTTATAAGATGCTTAAAATATAAATTTAAGATTCCTATTGCCCAGAAAAAACTCAAATATCTAGGAATATTTTTGACCCCTTCCACACAAGACCTATTTAAATTCAACTATGCTAATTTAAAAAATGTTATAATAAGAGACCTTTCCACATGGAAAAACAAGCAGATCTCATGGCTAGGGAGAATTGGAGTCTTAAAGATGAATATCCTTCCGAGATTTCTTTATCTACTTCAGAGTCTCCCTATCAGGCTACCTGAGGTTTATATAACACAGTTACAGAAAGCTTTTGAACAATTCATATGGCTCGGTTCCAAACCAAGAATCCCAAAAAGAACTATGTTCCTGCCCAGGGATAATGGGGGACTGGGCGTTCCAAATTTGCAAGCCTACAAACACGCAATAACGCTACAACATATAGTTGAATGGGCCCATAACACAGATGACAAAGCTTGGATACAAATTGATAGGCACATTTTCAGACTAAATAATGTAGCAACATTGGCATGGACTACACCTATAAAAAGGCCCAAACTATTAAACTCCTATTATCTCACGGCGGGCATCCTTTCAGATTGGGATAAGATCTTAGCTTCCACAACGCACATATCCTCCAGAATAGCCCTGACTATCTCATTAATAGAATACGTAGAATTACCCTATCATCAGCTAGGCTTCACCTTAAAACACCCCTACAGCCTCAACGTAGGCTCCATACAGTACGCTACCGAGAACGGAAAGTTTAAGTCTCAAGCTGTTTTGATGGAAACCCATGGGGAGATCTTCTCCTCATGGCTCCATTACCATCAGCTAATACACTTTATCACCTATAATAAGCACAAAGCTGAGCTGGGTAGGGAATCCACAATATTTGAAAAACTGTGTATAATGCCAACAACCCCAACCCATCTCATCTCAAAACTCTACAAACTAGTGAACAACACTAATGTGTCAAACCTCCCTTCATACACACACTCTTGGTGTAGAGATCTTGGATGCGACCTAGATGAAGAGCTGTGGCTGAATGCTTTTAAGCTAACCAAACAATCATCTGTCTCAGCGATGATACAAGAAGTTCATCTAAAGCTCTCATGTAGGTGGTACTTGACTCCATTAAGGTTACATAAGATCTTTCCTTCACTAAATGGTTCATGTTGGAGGGGCTGTGGGGAAGAGGGCTCTTTAATACATATATGGTGGACATGTCCCTTGCTGAACAAATACTGGACAGATATTTTCTTAGCCATCTCAGAGATTATCTCAGTTCGGGTCAATCCTGTCCCGAAAGCTATTTTATTCCTCTCCTTACCCAAGCTGATTGGCCTCGGCAAAAAACCCTTGTTGTTGATAATGATTACGGCAGCAAAAAAGTTAATACCTAAGTTTTGGAAAACCAAAACAATTCCTTCACTGGAGGAATGGAGATCGATGGTATCGGAACTCCTATCATTGGAGAGATACCATTATCTTAAAACAAACAAACTAGAGACATATGAAATGATGAAGTCAATTTGGACTAATACAATCTGAATACACCTACTCGAGATGGGACTCACTGACTACTCAATTTTCCGGATGTGTGGACAATCCTCCCGTTTTTTTTTTCTCCCCCCTCCTCCTTTCCCTGGCTTTTTCAATCATCTTGCTCCTCTCCTCCCTCTTCTCCCTGCTTATTCCTGAGGTTTCCTTCTTCCCTTCTTAAATTCAAGCATAGGTTCATTATAATTACTATGTATAATTATTGGTAAAAATTAAAAATGTTTTGTCTTTAGGGGCACAATATTTTATGTATTAATACTTGAATCCATATCTCCATTTCCCCTATTCTTGTGTTTGTTATGATGGCAATTACTGTTCACTTAAGGTCTATCTTGTTGTCAATTCCAATGCCTTTAATAAAGAAGATTATAAAAAAAAAAAAGTTTTTTTTTTAAATTTATTTACACTACTGTTACACCAGATATGAGTGGTGGCACTGGGCATGTGGGCCTGGCACACACGCTGGCAGGCAGGCAACTGCAATTAGATTACACTAGCAAACTGATGTTTGACAGTCAAAAAAGTTTTTTTTTAAATTATTTACACTACTGTTACACCAGATATGAGTGGTGGCACTGGGCAAGTGGGCCTGGCACACACACTGGCAGGCAGGCAACTGCAATTAGATTACACTAGCAGACTGATGTTTCACAGTCAAAATAGTTTTGTTTTTTTTAAATTATTTACACTACTGTTACACCAGATATGAGTGGTGGCACTGGGCAAGTGGGCCTGGCACACACGCTGGCAGGCAGGCAACTGCAATTAGATTACACTAGCAGACTGATGTTTCACAGTCAAAAAAGTTATTTTTTTAAATTATTTACACTACTGTTACACCAGATATGAGTGGTGGCACTGGGCAAGTGGGCCTGGCACACACGCTGGCAGGCAGGCAACTGCAATTAGATTACACTAGCAGACTGATGTTTCACAGTCAAAAAAGTTATTTTTTTAAATTATTTACACTACTGTTACACCAGATATGAGTGGTGGCACTGGGCAAGTGGGCCTGGCACACACACTGGCAGGCAGGCAACTGCAATTAGATTACACTAGCAGACTGATGTTTCACAGTCAAAAAAGTTTTTTTTTTTAAATTATTTACACTACTGTTACACCAGATATGAGTGGTGGCACTGGGCAAGTGGCTTGGCAGGCAATCAACTGCAATTAGATTACACAGGAAAAAAAAATTATGTTCTAGCCCTAAAAAGGGCTTTTTGGGGTGCTGTCCTTAAAGCAGAGATCAGATGAGTCCTTCAGGACTGTAGTAGACACTGAATACACTAGCCTAGCTATCAATTTCCCTATAAAATCACCAGCAGCTACACTGTCCCTCCTCTCACTAACAATGCAGCTTCCGAATGAATCTAAAATGGCTGCAGTCCAGGAGCTGGGAGGGTCTGGGAGGGAGGGTCTGCTGCTGATTGGCTGGAATATGTCTGCAGACTGTGAGATACAGAGTCAAAGTTTACTCAATGATGACGAATAGGGGGCGGATCGAACATTGCATATGTTCGCTCGCCGCGGTGAACGCGAAATAGCTATGTTCGCCGGGAACTATTCACCGGCGAACAATTTGCAACATCACTAATGGTCATATGCATAAACCGGTTGCATGGTTCAGGCCTCAATAGTAAACTTATAAGCATATCTATATAGAATACAATTCTATATTATTCATAACCTTATAAAATTTATTTAACATAAGAAATGAGGCCTCTATATATAAAATAATGTAATTCTTAAATTATCTGCGATCATTTTGAGGGAAACCACTCTTTTTCTATACGGGTTAGATTTATAAATACTCGGATACTTATATGGGGGAGGGGGCGTCCAGCAAGTTAACACAATAAAAATATTAAGATAGAACTCCTTGGAAAAATGAATACTCTTGGGCTCATTATAATTCAAATATAGAAAGAGAACTATAGTAACAAGATAGTAGGTAAAGTAGTACTAATGGTAAGTACCTATAGGCGCCAAATATTTTTGTAATCAACAAGCACCTGTTAGGGGGGCAATATAGCACTAAGGAGAATCATAGATAAATGAGTTACAAAGTCTGTAACAAAAAGAGTGCTTTACCCCTGCAATTATTTAGGAAAAATTCTCACTGAATAATACAGGAACGATTTTTAACCATTCATACTTTATCTTTATTGGTTTAACTATTCAATCATACATGTTTAAAAACTCTTAAACTCTCTAGATTTCAATATATAGCATAGATGTGTGAATAATACCTCTGAGAATCATGTATCTATATGTGAAACATTATGCTTGGCTTGTATGATATCAAGCAGTCAGATACAAACTATCGGCTATTACGAGTTTTGCGTTATGAGTGAAAAAGCCTCATAATGCTGCTTTTTCACTACCGCTGCTATTAAGAGTTTTGAAGGGATAGCTGTACCGCACACTTTTTTGGCCGTAACGCAAAGTAACTACCGCACCTTTCAAAAAGTCATTTTTCAATGGGACTTCCATAGTGCCGGTATTATGAGTTGTGCCTGGGAGGCCAAAAAGTGAGCGGTACACCCTATATCGTCAAGATTCATATCGCCATCTAAAGTCAGTAGTTATGGGTTTTATGTTACAAAGCTGTAGCATAAAACTCATAACTAAAGTGTTACAAAGTACACTAACACCCATAAAATACCTATTAAGTTAATTAACCCCTAAACCAAGGCCCTCCTGCATCACAAACACTAAAATAAAATTATAAACCCCTAATCTGCCGCTCCGGACATCGCCGCCACTATAATAAACATAATAACCACTAAACCGCCACCCTCCCGCATCTTAAACACTAGTTAAATATTATTAACCAATAATCTTCTGCCCCCAATGTCGCCGCCACTATACTAAAGTTACTAACCCCTAAACCTAACCCTAAGTCTAACCCTAACACCCCTAGCTTTAATATAATTAAAATAAATCTAAATAAAAATTACTATCATTACCTAAATAATTTATATTTAAAACTAAATACTTACCTGTAAAATAAACCCTAAGCTAGCTACAAAATAACTAATAGTTACATTGTAGCTAGCTTAGGGTTTATTTTTATTTTACAGGCAAGTTTGTATTTATTTTAACTAGGTAGACTAGTTAGTAAATAGTTATTAACTATTTACTATCTACCTAGTTAAAATAAATACAAAATTACCTGTAAAATAAAACCTAACCTAACACTAACACTTAACATTACACTACAATCAAATCAATTACATTAATTAAATACAATTAACTAAATTACAAAAAAAATAAACACTAAATTACACAAAGTAAAAAAGAAATTATCAAATATTTAAACTAATTACACCTAATCTAATAGTCCTATCAAAATAAACCCCCCCCCCAAAATAAAAAAAAACCCTAGCCTAAACTAAACTGCCAATAGCCCTTAAAAGGGCCTTTTGTGGGGCATTGCCCCAAAGAAATCAGCTCTTTTACCTGTAAAAATAAAAACAACCCCCCAACAGTAAAACCCACCACCCACACAACCAAACCCCCCAAATGAAATCATATCTAAAAAAAACTAAGCTCCCCATTGCCCTGAAAAGGGCATTTGGATGGGCATTGCCCTTAAAAGAGCATTTAGCTCTTTTTCTTTGCCCAAACCCTAAGCTAAAAATAAAACCCACCCAATAAACCCTTAAAAAAACCTAACACTAACCCCCGAAGATCTACTTACAGTTTTTGAAGACCAGACATCCATCCTCATCAAGGCTGGAGAAGTCTTCATCCAAGCGGCAAGAAGTGGTCCTCCAGATGGGCAGAAGTCTTCATCCAGACGGCATCTTCTATCTTCATCCTTCCGACATGGAGCGGCTCCATCTTCAAGACATCCGGGCGGAGGATCGTCTTCTGTTGATGGCTACTGAAGAATGAAGGTTCCTTTAAGGGACGTCATCCAAGATGGCATCCCTTGAATTCCGATTGGCTGATAGAATTCTTTCAGCCAATCGGAATTAAAGGTGAAAAAATCCTATTGACTGATGCAATCAGCAAATAGGATTGAGCTTCAATCCTACTGGCTGATCCAATCAGCCAATAGGATTGAGCTCGCATTCTATTAGCGGGGGCTAGATTAACGTTTAACTGACTTGTTTCACTAACATAGCCCCTATGGCTTCAGAGTCTGGCTTCAGAGAGTTCATACTCTCATTTTTTAACCGCTTACTCTCTATGATAACTGTTGATTGCCAATTTCTTGTAAATGTGTGTTATATTCTGAGATCAGATATTGTGCTATGTTAGTGAAACAAGTCAGTTAAACGTTAATCTAGCCCCCTGCTATTAAAGGAGCTTAAGCAGACAGAATGTATTACACTGAATAGCTGTGCTAAAGTTAACTGTGCAAGCAAGGACTTTATAATTACAGATAGAGTATTAGCTTTAATCTCGCAATCTGACATCCAACATATTGGGGCCTATCTATCAAGCTCCGAATGGAGCTTGAGGGCCCGTGTTCCTGGTGAGCCTGCAGGCTTGCCAGAAACAGCAGTTATGAAGCAGCGGTCTAAAGACCGCTGCTCCATAATGCTGCCCACCTGCTCTGAGCAGGCGGACAGACATCGCCGGAAATTCAACCCGATCGAGTACGATTGGGTTGATTGACACCCCCTGCTGGCGGCTGATTGGCCGCGAGTCTGCAGGGGGCAGCGTTGCACCAGCAGCTCACAAGAGCTGCTGGTGCAATGCTGAATACGGAGAGCGGATTGCTCTCCGCATTCAGCGATGTCTGTCGGACCTGATCGGCACTGTCGGATTAGGTCCGACAGACATTTGATAAATTGGCCTCATTAACAGGTCCTCTTGTTACATCATTATTTCTGAATTTATTAATAGCTGTCTGCAAAACTATTGTTTGTATCTAACTGCTTGATATTATACAAACAAAGTACGTTTCATATTTAGATACATGACTCTCAGAGGTATTATTCACATACCTATGCTATATATTGATATCGAGAGAATTCAAGCAGATAGAATCTATTACATTGAACAGCTATGCTAAAGTTAACTGTGCAAGCAAGGACTTTATAATTGCAGATAGAGTATTAGCTAGATAGCTTTAATCTCATAACCTGACATTCCACATATTAACAGGTCCTCTTGTTACAGCATGATTTTTGAATTTATTAATAGGTGGCTAAAAAAGATATTGTTTGTATCTGACTGCTTGATATTATACAAACCAAGTGCAATTTTTCATATCTAAATACATGATTATCAGAGGTGTTATGCACACACCTATACTAAATATTAATATCTAGAGATTTTAAGCAGTCAGAGTCTATTACACTGAACAGCTGTGCTAAAGTTGACCGTGCAAGCAAGGACTTTATAATTACAGATAGAGTATTAGCTAGATAGCTTTAATCTCATAATCTGACATCCCACATATTAACAGGTCCTAATTATTTCTGAATTTATTAATTGCCGGCTACAAAAGATAATGTTTGTATCTGACTGCTTGATATCATACAAACCAAGTATAATGTTTCACATATAGATACATGATTCTCAGAGGTATTATTCACACATCTATGCTATATATTGATATCTAGAGAGTTTAAGTGGTTTTAAACGTGTATGATTAAATAGTTAAACCAATAAAGATTAAGTATGAATGGTTAAAAATTGTTCCTGTATTATTCAGTGAGAATTTTTCCTAAATAATTGCAGGGGTAAAGCACTCTTTTTTGTTTCAGACTTTGTAACTCATTTATCTATAGAAAGAGAACTATCAGATAATTAATAAATTGGTCTCGTATAGGTGTGGAGCTTTAAGGAATATAAGAGAACCCATGAATGCTGACTATTAAATATATATATATAAAGTATATGGTCAGTAAAACTGTGGTTAGCAACGACCAAACACAGAGATAAATAATAATTTTGAAGAGTGAGGAAGGGTAGATGAATGTTCAAGCGGTTGCTAGGCCTTTGTTGCGCACCTTCACCGTTCAGGTTAGTCTGACCAAATTTTCATATAAAAGTGTTACCAGGTTGTTCCCCATGCTTTAGTCGTCACATAGTTCTTATATAAAACATAAGGAGTTGGGCTTATGATAGGTAAACAGTGGTTTTATCTGCTCCATTTTTTAGCCAACGGTAGATAGCAGCCATCTTGGTTGCTAGTCAAACACGCCCCCCCCTTTAGCGATTTTAATATTCGAATTGGAGTGGTAATTACCACTCTAGCCCTAAATGGGTCAAAATTAAACTTCCATTATTCAGACAGAGAATGCAAAAAACTACTTTTTGATTTACTTATATTTTTAAATGTATATCTTAGATTTGTATAGGTTGAACTCGATGGACTTCAGTCTTTTTTCAACCTTATCTACTATGTTACTATGTTACTATCTTTACTTTGTATTCTTTGTTGAACCTAACTCCTTTCCATTAAAGCATACCTAGAGAGGCTCCGCTTGAGCACTATATGGCAGCAGTGTTTGTGACAGTTTCATGGATAGAAGTCATGTTTAAACAAAGTTCATTTATTTACTTTAATGTCCGATGGCCCCACATTTCCAAGAGGCCTCAATTTATAAAATAAGAAGTCAGGAACTCCCAATAATTCAATTTACTCCCTAGGTCTTGTACCATCCAAAACACCAATTTAATAGAGATGTATAAAATGCACAATTACATACAGTAGCTGATAGTTGGTCTATGTTAATCCAGTCTGCATGGATTTTTTCAGGGTTTTTTATTTGAGGACAATTTGCTAGTAATTTTCCAGTGGCTGCGTAAATATTTTTTCCCAGTGTTAAAGGCTATGTAAATATTTAGATCACATGTTAACAAATACAGGGCTAGATTACAAGTGGAGTGTGCGATATTTGCACTTCACTAGTGATACAAGGGTATGCAAATATGCAACGTTTACAGGTGCATGTTAAATTATCGCTCCACTTGTAATCTAGCCCACAATTAGTTCCTGGCTTAATAATAAATTACAAATGTAGCTGTAGTGAAACTTTTATAATATGAGTCTTGTACACAGGTTCTATATAATCAGCACAATAGTTATGACTGTACTTAGGCCTTTAGATGTTTATAAATGTTAATTATATAATTACTGTATATGAAATTGCTAACTGAACATTTCATAAACCAGTATTAATGGTGAATTGAACACATTAGCCAGTCATAATCAATATTAGCTGTCAAGATTTTCTTTCTCATTTGCTGTATATACTTTGCTTCAACATAGGTTTGTTACAAATAATTGTGATGACCCCTTTAAAAAACCTATGAAATACCATGTAAGCACAGTTTTGTATGCTTAATATATTACCTTTATATAATCTAAAGATAACAAGATTAATTACTTTAAATAGCAGCTATCCAAATTGTTTGGGATGACATAAACAAAGCCCATGAGCTACACACAATATCTTCACACAGAATGTAAATAGGAAAATATACTCTTATTTGAGTCAGTTTTGATGGGATTTGAGGTCCTAAGTGATGCTAGAATTACTATTAAATGACTTGAGCATTTATCATAAAAGATCTTGTTCAGTCAATGTACATACTCTTTTGTGCTCTGTTTTTCTCCTATCTGACCTATAAAGAAATATGTAAATGTGCCACATATCCCCCTATGACCTCAGAAGTGGTGAACGTAAATTTTTGCTCAAAGCACTGCTTTCGTAGCATGTTTTCGTAGTATGCATATATAAAAAATCTGGAAAAGGCAATCTAGTAGACGTAGGCTTGAAACTGTGGAAATATTAAGCTGGCACACATATTAGCATCATTGTTGTTGTGTCGACAATGTCATATTTTATATTGCAATGTTGTTTTGATAAATATCACATTGGGGCACACTTTCCAAATAATAATAATAACTTATACAGCTTTTTTCCCCTGGTTAGATTCATATTAAATTACACAAGGTACATTTACATAAGAGGGCCAGAAGACAGAGATTTTTGTTCCTGACAGGCTTATGTGAACAGGTAGGTCTTGAATGCTTCTTTAAAATTGTCCAGAGAAGTTTGACTAGCCCATTATCAGGTTTGATGTGTTTTTTTGTGCCAACTGAATGAGATGGGGCAGTTGTTATTTTTTTGGGAGACCATATTTAAATACATTGCAATAGTCCAAACATGATGTCACCAAAGCATAGATTTTGGGAAGATCTTATATAGGAATCAAGTGCGTGATGCTGGCTATATCCTTTAAATACTTTAAAAGAAAGAATGAGACTTTTACTGTGGTTGATATATGATTTTCAGGGAAAGTTCACTGTCAAACATAACATCAATATTTCTTGATTTGAGGTTTGTAGTTTTAATCCTCCACATTCTAGATCAATTTGTTAATCTTAATGCAGCTTAGTTATCATACTACATTTACCCATAACAACTTCTGTTTTGCCCATTTCAAGAGATCAGCAAGAAATATTTTTACTGTTTCTATTGGAACAATTGAGTTTTGCTTGAGGGAGATGTATAAGTGTGGAGCACTATAAAATTGTGGTGAAGACCAGTACAATGAAGTCATTGAACCCTATTAAAAGGCATGTTGGGCCACGATCCATGTTGCAGGTTGTGGCATGCAGCCCTTTTATTGATTGCATGATGTAATTTTAATCAATGTAAATAAAGCTTGCCCATTATAATGAGAAATTATTTTATGAGAAATTATTTTGTGATTTTCTAAGTCCTGTGTTGGTTGATGAATAATTTGGTGGCCTTAGTGCTTATTTAATAAGGACATATATAATGGCAGTTGTATTGTTTTGTACAGTCTTAAAGTAATACAGGGGCTGTGAATGATTATCCTTTGTAATTAGTGTTGTATCTTGGATGGAGGAGTAAGACATTTGCTTTAGGTGTTTTCTACAAAAAACTAAGATCTTTTAAAATATATATCTGTATGGTATAATAGTCTGAATTGCTCTTGATTGGCACAGAACACTCAAGACACAATGAATGTAGGAATACAGTTTGCTTTGAGGCTTTGTGCAAGGTGTGAAATGTTTAGCTAGAGTGAGGTAGGGCAATTATTTTAGTTGTAAATTCCATAGAGCCAGTCTGATAAGGCTACATTTCTATGTTGATTTGGAAAACTGTTTAAAGAAATATTCTGTTGAATGAAAACAACTTGTAGGATAGTTACAAGATTTGCAAAGCTGGATATAAATGAGTTTACCAGAGAGTAATCATATTTTTTTGGATTTGCTTCAGTCTGCAAGTAAGTGAAGTTGTGGTGCAGGGGCATCATTAAAGTATCTTAAGTAATGTTTGTAGTCTGTCTTCTGTAGTGAGGGTGTATGCAGCAGTCTTCACTGAGGTGCTGTACTTTACATTGTAGTAAGATCTATCCAGATTGTATCTAATTAAATGTTGCGCTCTTCCTACTATAGGAATGATGTGTTTAGTTTTTCCACTGTGTATGACATCTGTGCTTGTGAGACAAGTCTATTGTGACAAGTTAATCGGTGAGTGTTTCTGAGTAGGTATGAAATTAATTTACTTTGGAAAGAAATTTGTGGCACATAGTCAAAAGAAAACATAAACAGAAATGGTATTTAGTGTCTTTTGCAGGATAGTCTATTATTTTAAGTTTTTTTTTTTCTAGAGATGCTCAGGAGCAGTGAAAGGGTAAGGCAGCTTTTATTCAGACTAAATGGATGAAGTAATCTAAGATATTTAATCAACCATACTTCTTGACTTTTGTCCACCAATTCAGTCTTTCACAATCCTAGTTTTTGACCTATGTAACAGCGCACAAAGGCATTTTAATAAATAAATTGCAAAATTAGTTTGACGTGTAGCACACATTATGTCTCCTATTATTTGAGACATATTTACCATTAATGAGTTAAATTCATCCAAGCATATGATCCTTTATTAGAGGTTGTTAAATAATTAATTTTCACCTAGATTACGAGTTTTGCGTTCGTGTTTTAATGCAGCCATTAAAAGTCTTGTTGGTATAGCTATACCGCAAGCCTTTTAGCCTGTAACGCAACGGCAGTCCTGCACTCTTAAAAATTAAGTTTTTTCATGGGATTTCCATAGTGCTGCCATTATGAGTTTTGCGGTGAGGCTAAAAAGCTTGCGTTACAGCCTATACCATCAAGATCCGTTTCGCAATCTAAAAGCAGTAGTTATGAGTTTTACGCAACAAACCTGTTACATAAAACTCATAACTAAAGTGTCACAAAGTACACTAAATACCCATAAACTACCTATTAACCCCTAAACCGAGGCCCTCCCGCATCGCAAACACTAAATTAAATGTATTAACCCTTAATCTGCCGGTCCTGACATCGTCGCCATTAATAAAAATTATTAACCCTTATTTCGCTGCCACTATACTAAAGTTATTAACCCCTAAACCACCGCCCTCCCGCATCTCAAACGTTATTTAAATATTATTAACCTCTAATCTGCCGTCCGCCCACATTGCCCCACTATACTAAAGTTACACCTAATTCCGCTGCCACTATAATAAACCTATTAACCCCACTGAAAACCCCTACAACAAAGTAAATTAATTTAAACTAGTAACCAAATCAAATTAAAAAACCTATACCTAGATTTAGAGTTTGACGTTAGCCGTCAAAAGCAGCGTTAAGGGGTCCTAGCGCTGCTTTTGGCCACCCGCTGGTATTTAGGGTCAGGCAGGAAAGGGCCTAATGCTCACTTCCCTACCGCAATTCCAGGCTACCACAGATCCCCTTACGCCAATTGCGCATCCTATCTTTTCAATGGGATCTGCCTAACGCTGGTATTTGGAGTCTTGGGAGAAGTGAGTGGTAGACCCTCTACCGACAAGACTCCTACCGCCAAAAAAAGTCAGTAGTTAAGAGCTTTATCGGCTAACGCCGGAATATAAAGCACTTAACTACTCTGTTACCAAGTACACTAACACCCATAAACTACCTATGTACCCCTAAACCGAGGCCCCCCCAAATCGCCGCCACTATAATAAATTGTTTTAACCCCTAATCTGCCGACCGGACACCACCGCCACCTACATCATACCTATGAACCCCTAATCTGCTGCCCCTAACATCGCCGACCCCTATATTATATTTATTAACCCCTAATCTGCCCCCCCAATGTCGCCGATAGCTAATTACACTTATTAACCCCTAATCTGCCGACCGGACCTCGCCGCCACTATAATAAATGTATTAACCCCTAAACCGTTGCACTCCTGCCTCGCAAACACTATAATAAATAGTATTAACCCCTAATCTGCCCTCCCTAACATCGCCGCCACCTACCTACAATTATTAACCCCTAATCTCCAGCCCGCAACGTCACCGCTACTATAATAAATTTATTAACCCCTAAACCTAAGTCTAACCCTAACACCCCCCTAACATAAATATAATTTAAATGAAACAAAATAATATTCCTAAAAATAACTAAATTATTCCTATTTAAAACTAAATACTTACCTATAAAATAAACCCTAATATAGCTACAATATAACTAATAATTACATTGTAGCTATTTTAGGATTTATATTTATTTTACAGGCAACTTTGTATTTATTTTAACTAGGTACAATAGCTATTAAATAGTTAATAACTATTTAATAGCTACCTAGTTAAAATAAGTACAAAATTACCTGTAAAATAAATCCTAACCTAAGTTACAAATACACGTAACACTACACTATCAATAAATTAATTAAATATATTACCTACAATTACATAAAATAAAATACAATAAAATAAATTAATCTATAATACAAAAAAAACAAACACTAAATTACAAAAAATAAAAAAGAATTACAAGAAGTTTAAACTAATTACACCTAATCTAAGCCCCCTAATAAAATAAAAAAGCCCCCTAAAATAAAAAATTCCCTACCCTATTCTAAACTACCAAAGTAATCAGCTCTTTTACCAGCCCTTAAAAGGGCTTTTTGCGGGGCATTGCCCCAAAGTAATCAGCTCTTTTACCTGAAAATAAAAATACAATACCCCCCCAACATTACAACCCACCACCCACATACCCCTACTCTAACCCACCCAAAGCCCCCTTAAAAAAACCTATCGCTAACCCCCTGAAGATCTCCCTACCTTGAGTCGTCTTCACCCAGCCAAGCCGAATTCTTCATCCAAGGTGCGCAGAGGAGGTCCTTGATCCGGTAGAAGTCTTCATCCAAGCGGCAAAGAAGAGGTCCTCCATCCGGTAGAAGTGTTCATCCAGACGGCATCTTCAATCTTCATCCATCCGGAGCGGAGCGGAGCCATCTTCAACGAAGCCGACGCGGAGCCATCCTCTTCAACTGACGACTTCCCGACGAATGAAGGTTCCTTTAAGGAACGTCATCCAAGATGGCGTCCCTTCAATTCCAATTGGCTGATAGAATTCTATCAGCCAATCGGAATTAAGGTAGAAAAAATCTGATTGGCTGATGCAATCAGCCAATCAGATTGAAGTTCAATCCAATTGGCATATCCAATCAGCCAATCGTATTGAACTCGCATTCTATTGGCTGTTCCGAGGATGTTGAGTGAGATCGAGTGTTTCTAACATCGAGGCAAAGAGAATCAGGTGCGCTCTAAACCGGCACTGATCAGATACTGTAGAGCTGTCTCATAGTCCCAGGCGGTAAATACTTTCAGCAACTCGACAACCACAACCACTACTAAGCTCTGGTCTGATTTTTAACTGACCCCTTGATTGTGCGCCACTACTGTCCGGAGGGTCGGGGCTCCGCTCCGGTGCAACAGCTTAATGCCGCACATCAGATTGTGAGAGGGAAGCGACATTAAACTGCCAGCTTAAAGGATTTGCCTCGTCTTAGGTCTTACCTTATCTTCTGCGAGGTGGCTCGCTTCGGGGATCAGCCCGGTCCCTGCCGAGACTTGTGAAGGCTCTTAGAGGAGACTTAAGAGCTGTGCTGCACCACTTACCTTTTGGTGCGAACCTTCGCCATCTTGCGGCCTGGACTTGTGCAGTACATCTGGATCCTAGGTGGAGTGAGCCAGTCCCGATCTGCATCTAGCAATCAGAGAGGAGGGTAAGAACTTAATACTGTGAGTTGCACCACACTTTACCCTCTCTGATATTGATATTGTACTAAAAACATAGGACCGCGTTACACTAACATCTGATTAATTATTTACAGCAAAAATAGTCCAAGCTGTACCGGTCCCTGCTCTGACTACCTAACCATCGTGATTTAATATTGGGACACTTGCCTCTTAGAATCAGCCTTTCAGCCTTTTACCTAACGTTAAGACTGTTGGAATAAGCTTGTCTTCATTTCATTTTACTAAGGGGCGAAGACTTTATGTGCTAGGCAGTCTGCAGAAATTAACGCTTGCTAAAAGGTTTTTTCCCTAAGAAATCCCCTTGACACCTAGATCTTCTTCTATGTGTATAAATACTAATATATCTACTTCAACATTTACAACTAATATACGGTTAACTGGGAAAAACTGCAACAAACATCTATCTTCAATAATAAGCACAGAATCTCTGAGACAACAGTAATCATCTGCTAAACCTAATTGTCTTCAGAACATTTTACTGTGTATTTACGCACTAGCAGCCGCACCTACCTGCAAAATAGCAGTTGATCCTTAAATTACTACACATTATCCTCAAGGGGACTATTAAAGTTTAGGTTTAGGTTTAAGTTTAAGTTTAAGGTGCTCTGAGGAGAGGTCTCCTGTGAACAAATAACTAAGAATTAAAAGATTTGACAACACAGTCCACTGTTTACTTTTTTTACGCTATTGAAGATTTCTAAAGGATTAATCGCAACTACAGCTTTAATAACGTTGCAATTTAAGGACTTCAAGGGTGTTAATCCACTCTGAGAAAGACATAACTGTCATTTTGCAAGCTACATTTGCACATAGTACGCTCTCCTCTACCTTTTCCTGCTGTCCACTGTGTCAGTAGGTCATATCCCAAGCTCCCTTTCCCGTGATCGTCCTGTGAGGACAACCTCCCAGAGGAGTAGCGTACTAGTGGAATTCCCTAATCTTCCTAATAAAGTCTGTTTTTCTACTCCGATACAGTGCTGAGGGGTTTACCTCAGAATGAGGGGGTAAAATAAAAAGTTGTAGATAGGAGGTTACCCCAATTCAAGCACAATATAAGAAGTAATTCATCAAAGAGTTTTTATAGTGTCCTGCTGTCTGCTTGGAAAGCTGTGTATGGTGAAAATGTCACATTCTAACAGGAAGAAAAATATTAACAAACATACTGAGGGTCCAAAAAGGACTGTAGCAGACCATTTTCACAGTAAATTTCTGTTGGAAAAAGATATATCGGATGATGACTCTAGAGACTCCCCATCTGGACAGGGAGAAGAAGGGACACACTCCCTAGGTAAAAATTCTACTTTCAACTCAGAAGACACCTCTCTCAAAGAACTCATTAACTCCCTCTCTACTAAAATGGACTCTCATTACTCTTCACTAAAAGAGGAAATTAGAACTTTGGTTGCTGACCTTAAGAGAGCTATTTCGGCACTTGGAGAAAGGACTGATAATCTTGAACATAAGCATGAAGATTTAGCAATGGATCATTCTAATCTTCTTTCATATTCTCAAACACTTGCAGACATGATTTCAGACCTTGAAGTAAAGCTAGCAGATCTAGAAGATAGGTCAAGACGCAATAATGTACGTCTTAAGGGTATACCTGAAAATGTTTCTGCAGCTGACCTCCCTAAATATCTTGCTGAGCTGTTTGTGGTTCTAGTAAGCTCTCCACAAGATTCTGAGGTGAAGATTGATAGAGCTCATAGAGCAACTAGACCGAGAAACTCCAATCAAGCACAACCTAGAGATGTTATTGTAAGACTTCACCACTGCACCTTCAAAGAAAAGATTTTGAAGGCCGCCTTTACAAATAATGACTTGCCGGATCCCTATAAAGAAGTACAGTTCTTTCCTGACTTATCAACTCATACGTTATCAAAGAGGAGATCTTATCAGCCAGTAACCCAGTGTCTTCGAAAGCATTCGATTAAGTATAGATGGGGGTTTCCTGTGAAGATATTTTTCCAGCATGATGGACTTTCTTACACTGTGACCAACTTAAAACAAGGAATGGAGATCCTTAATAACTTGAACCTTCTGCAGAACCCCCATACTGTACCCTCCACACATCAGGATCCTATACCTACTCAACGAGATTCTCCTGCGCATGTTCCCTCACACCTAGACTCTTCCTCTCTCCGGATAGATGCTTCTGAGTGGAACCCCAAGCCAAGGCGGACATCTCCTGCATCTAAGAGGTGGAACATTACCTAGCAGGACCCTTAATTGCAGTACTGAAAACAAAAAACTGTGCTATTTATCTTAACAGTTCTACATGCCTGATTACCTGAATGCTGATCCTACAATGACTGGACTCGTATATCCTTTTTTTTTTTTTTATAATACTGAATCTCTTCCTTTTTTTTAATTTTTTTATTTTTTATTTTATTTTATCTTTCCTCCCATACAGGTTGAAAATTATTTTGTGGACTATTTATATAACCTTGGCAGATTTACTATCAGATATTTAATACTGTACATATTTATTTCTATGTTGACTACCCAAATATTGTTTTTGTCATTAAGAACTTACACCTAGATTTAGAGTTTTGCAGCCAAAGGGGTGCGTTAGCTACGCGTGTTTTTCCCCCCGCACCTTTTAAATAACACTGGTATTTA
Organism: Bombina bombina; assembly: GCF_027579735.1. NCBI lineage: Eukaryota > Metazoa > Chordata > Amphibia > Anura > Bombinatoridae > Bombina > Bombina bombina. Next base: position 598,322,366 of record NC_069502.1, read on the forward strand.
TAGTTCTCTGAAGGGTTGCGTTAGGCTCCAAAAAGGGAGCATAGAGCATAATTTACCACCACTTCAACTCTCAATACCAGCGTTGCTTACGGTAGTGGCCAGCTTGAAAAATGTGCTTGTGCACGATTCCCCCATAGGAAATAATGGGGCAGTTTGAGCTGAAAAAAACCTAACACCTGCAAAACAGCAGCGTTCAGCTCCTAACGCAGCCCCATTGTTTCCTATGGGGAATTAGTTTCTAAGTCTGCACCTAACACCCTAACATGAACCCCGAGTCTAAACACCCCTAACCTTACACTTATTAACCCCTAATCTGCCGCCCCCGCTATCGCTGACATCTGGATTATATTATTAACCCCTAATCTGCCGCTCCGGACACCGCCGCAACCCACGTTATCCCTATGAACCCCTAATCTGCTGCCCCCAACGTTGCCGACACCTACATTATATTTATTATCCCCTAATCTGACCCCCCAAAGTCGCCGCTACCTTACCTACACTTATTAACCCCTAATCTGCCGACCGGACCTCACGACCACTATAATAAATGTATTAACCCCTAAACCGCCCCACCCCCGCCTCGCAAACCCTATAATAAATAGTATTAACCCCTAATCTGCCCTCCCTAACATCGGCGACACCTAACTTCAAGTATTAACCCCTAATCTGCCGACCGGACCTCACCGCTACTATAATAAATGTATTAACCCCTAAAGCTAAGTCTAACCCTAACACCCCCTAAATTAAATATATTTTTAATCTAACTAAATAAATTATTTCTTATTAAATAAATTAATCCTATTTAAAGCTAAATACTTACCTGTAAAATAAACCCTAATATAGCTACAATATAACGAATAATTATATTGTAGCTATTTTAGGATTTATATTTATTTTACAGGCAACTTTGTATTTATTTTAACTAGGTACAATAGCTATTAAATAGTTATTAATTATTTAATAGCTACCTAGTTAAAATAATTACAAAATTACCTGTAAAATAAATCCTAACCTAAGTTACAATTAAACCTTACACTACACTATCAATAAATTAATTAACTAAACTACCTACAATTACCTACAATTAAATCAACTAAACTAAATTACAAAAAAAAACAAACACTAAATTACAAAAAATAAAAAATGATTACAAGAATTTTAAACTAATTACACCTACTCTAAGCCCCCTAAAAGAATAACAAAGCCCACCAAAATAAAAAAAAATGCCCTACCCTATTCTAAAATAAAAAGTTAACAGCTCTATTACCTTACCAGCCCTTAAAAGGACCTTTTGCGGGGCATGCCCCAAAGAAATCAGCTCTTTTGCCTGTAAAAAAAAACATACAATACCCCCCCAACATTACAACCAACCACCCACATATCCCTAATCTAACCCACCCAAACCCCCCTTAAAAAACCTAACACTAAGCCCCTGAAGATCTCCCTACCTTGTATTCACCCAGCAGGGTATCACCGATCCGTCCAGAAGAGGGTCCGAAGTCTTCATCCTATCCGGCAAGAAGAGGTCCTCCAGAGGGTCCGAAGTCTTCATCCTATCCGGCAAGAAGAGGTCCTCCAGAGGGTCCAAAGTCTTCATCCAGATGGCATCTTCTATCTTCTTCCATCCGGAGCGGAGCGGGTCCATCTTGAAGCAGCTGACGCGGAGCCATCCTTCCTCACCGACGGACTAATGATGACCGGAACAGCCAATAGAATGCGAGCTCAATCTGATTGGCTGATTGGATCAGCCAATCGGATTGAACTTGATTCTGATTGGCTGATTCCATCAGCCAATCAGAATATTCCTACTTTAATTCCGATTGGCTGATAGAATCCTATCAGCCAATCAGAATTCGAGGGACGCCATCTTGGATGACGTCATTTAAAGGAACCATCATTCGTTGTTCAGTCGTCGGCCAGGATGGATGTTCCGCGTCGGAGGTCTTCAGGATGCTGCTGCTCCGCTCCAGATGGATGTCGATAGAAGATGCCGCCTGGATGAAGACTTCAATCGGATGGAAGACCTCTTCTGCCCCGCTTGGATGAAGACTTCAATCGGATGGAAGACCTCTTCTGCCCCGCTTGGATGAAGACTTCTACTGGATCATGGACATCTTCAGCCCCCCGCTTGGGCTTGGATCAGGACATCGGAGGAGCTCTTCAGGACCGATCGGTGAACCTGGTATGGTGAAGACAAGGTAGGAAGATCTTCAGGGGCTTAGTGTTAGGTTTATTTAAGGGGGGTTTGGGTTACATTAGGGGTATGTGGGTGGTGGGTTGTAATGTTGGGGGGGGGTAGTGTATGTTTTTTTTTACAGGCAAAAGAGCTGAACTTCTTGGGGCATGCCTCGCAAAGGGCCCTGTTCAGGGCTGGTAAGGTAAAAGAGCTTTAAACTTTAGTAATTTAGAATAGGGTAGGGCATTTTTTATTTTGGGGGTCTTTGTTATTTTATTAGGGGGCTTAGAGTCGGTGTAATTAGTTTAAAATTGTTGTAAGATTTTTCTTATGTTTGTAAATATTTTTTTATTTTTTGTAACTTAGTTCTTTTTTATTTTTTGTACTTTAGTTAGTTTATTTCATTGTAGTTATTTGTAGATATTGTATTTAATTAATGTATTGATAGTGTAGTGTTAGGTTTAATTGTAGGTAATTGTAGATATTTTATTTAATTAATTTAATGATAGTGTAGTGTTAGGTTTAATTGTAACTTAGGTTAGGATTTATTTTACAGGTAAATTTGTAATTATTTTAACTATTTTAGCTATTAAATAGTTCTTAACTATTTAATAGCTATTGTACCTGGTTAAAATAATTACAAAGTTGCCTGTAAAATAAATATTAATCCTAAAATAGCTACAATGTAATTATAATTTATATTGTAGCTATATTAGGATTTATTTTACAGGTAAGTATTTAGCTTTAAATAGGAATAATTTATTTAATAAGAGTTAATTAATTTCGTTAGATTTAAATTATATTTAACTTAGGGGGGTGTTAGTGTTAGGGTTAGACTTAGCTTTAGGGTTTAATACATTTATTAGAATAGCGGTGAGCTCCGGTAGGCAGATTAGGGGTTAATAATTGAAGTTAGGTGTCGGCGATGTTAGGGAGGGCAGATTAGGGGTTAATACTATTTATTATAGGGTTAGTGAGGTGGATTAGGGTTTAATAACTTTATTATAGTAGCGGTGCGGTCCGCTCGGCAGATTAGGGGTTAATAAGTGTAGGCAGGTGGAGGCGACGTTGAGGGGGGCAGATTAGGGGTTAATAAATATAATATAGGGGTCGGCGGTGTTAGGGGCAGCAGATTAGTGGTACATAAGTATAACGCAGGTGGCGGTCGGCAGATTAGGGGTTAAAAAAATTTAATCGAGTGGCGGCGATGTGGGGGGACCTCGGTTTAGGGGTACATAGGTAGTTTATGGGTGTTAGTGTACTTTAGAGTACAGTAGTTAAGAGCTTTATGAACCGGCGTTAGCCCAAAAAGCTCTTAACTACTGACTTTTTTCTGCGGCTGGAGTTTTGTCATTAGAATTCTAATGCTCACTTCAGACACGACTCTAAATACCGGAGTTAGAAAGATCCCATTGAAAAGATAGGATACGCAATTTACGTAAGGGGATCTGCGGTATGGAAAAGTCGCGGCTGAAAAGTGAGCATTAGACCCTTTTTTTTACTGACTCCAAATACCGGCGGTAGCCTAAAACCAGCGTTAGGAGCCTCTAACGCTTGTTTTCTCGGCTACCGCCAAACTCCAAATCTAGGCCTTAGTTTGTAAATAAAGTCACACGGCCAGTATGATAGGATGCATGTAGCGGATAAGCGTGTTAGTGCAGCAACAAGTATCGGATGATACAAAGCAAGCAAGCCAAGCTGAAATGGGAGTAGTAGGGATGCAGGAGCATACAAACTTCTCAAAACAGTACCCCTCTGTCAACTGCACCCTTCCACTAAGGTCATCATGGAAACCTGTAACCTTTTCAAATCTTCCGATCACTTTAAGCACCACTCTTGGGGCGATCAACATTCATCCGCTGTTTTCCAAGTGTTTTAAATTTTACCTTTGTAGCATGCTCATCTACCTTCCATTTGGGGCTCCATAGCACACAGGTGATAGCCAGTAATAGCCAAAGCTTGAAATCTCTGTCACGCTGCAAGATTCAGCAGCAAGCTCCAACAGCCAGCATGGACGCTACGTGGGTCGGCTACGCAAAGACGCCAACACGTGTTTCACCCCACGTCATTAGGAGAACGGGGCTTCCTCAGGGCATGTGTCTTAGCACGTCATAGGTGCTAATTTATAGCTAAATATAGATAACGCCCATAATCGGATGTGAAAGAACAATGCATATATAAAAGAAAAAAAATTAGTGAAAATAATTAATATATACATATATGTACAATAAACATTCAATATGCCGCAAAAACCAGGTACGCTGGTAGTTAGGTTATGAAAATTAGATAATAAACTTTCGGATGAAAGGGAAAAGTTTAAAGGGGCCAATACGAGTTAGAGAAGTTTTAGAGAAAGCTTCTCATATCCAACTTCTCGTTCAGACCACTTTGTCCAATGGTTGAGAGGTTATAAATCCACCTGCATTCTTTCTGCAGGAGGATTTTATCATTATTTCCCCCTCTCCCATTGGTAATGCCCTTGTCAATACCTGTCACCCTCATACAGTCAGGTATGCTATTATGGTGACTTTCAAAGTGTCTAGCAACACTGCTAGTTTGTATTTTGTTCTTAATGTCGTCCCTGTGTTCCAGGATTCTGTCCTTCAGAATCTGTCTCGTTTTACCAACATAAAAACAAGGACATGAGAAAGAGAGAAGGTAAATGACACCTTCTGTATTGCAGTTAAAGAAATATTTCAGCTTATAAATTCTATCCTCTTTTACCGAGAAGACTTTGGTCTGCAGCATAAACTTGCAGGCCACACATCTTTTGCAGGGGTAGTTGCTTACATGCTTTTGTCTGGACAACCAATTCTTTTGGGGAGAGTCAAATTTGCTGTTTACTAATTTGTCTTTTAAATTAGGGGCTCTTCTTGCTGTAATCAGTGGTACCTCTCCTATCTCTTGGGCAATATTTTCATCATTTAAGAGGACACTCCAATTCTTTTTGAGTATACCTCTTAAATGATCCAAATGACAGTTGTATTCTGTGATGATTCTAATTTTTTTGTCTTTCTCCATTATTTTAGGGAGTAGTAACTCCCTTCTTTCTGACTTCTGAGCAAAACTTCTAGCATTGGCCACTACCCTTTTTGAGTAACCTCTCGCTCTGAAACGTTTTTCCATTAGGGAGGCATGTTCATTGAGTTTTGTGGTGGAAGAACAATTCCTGCGTAAACGCATGAACTGTCCTTTCGGAATGCCTCTCTTAAGATGCTCGCGATGATGACTATGTGCCTCCAATAGGCTATTGGTAGCAGTTTCTTTTCTGAAATTCTCAGTTATAAGAATATCTCTTTCAATTTTTATATAGACATCAAGGAAGGACAATTCCGTCTTACTAAAATTGAGGGTCAGGACAATGCTCCTATTGTTTACATTGAGTTCTGAAACAAAACTCCGTAATTCGTTCTCGGAACCATCCCAAATTAGTAAGACGTCGTCCACATAGCGCAGCCAAAGTTGAGCATGTTCATTGAAGGCTTGTTTTTGGAATACTTCTTCCATTTCCCACAGTCCCAAGTGATTTAGTCATATTAACTACTGTTTCTAGTTCCATCCTGCATGATTTATACATGGGCCGGCCCTTTATTCATATCAATTGCTAATTACTTTTGATTTAGTTCTTGATAAATGTCACTATGCTTTGTTTTGATTTTCTATTTCTATGCTTTTTGCCGAGTTGGGTCTGGCCTGGTCTGGGCCTGCGGGCTGCACAATAAACTACTTTTTCATTAGTAAATTTCTACAAGTGTTTTGTTTTTTCTAAAAGAGTGCTGTATTCCCAGTCTCTCTCTCTCTCTATATATATATATATATAGATATGCTATATATATATATATATATATATATATATATATAGATATGCTATATATATATATATCCTAAATATATATATATATATATATATATATATATATATATATGCTAGCTATATATATATATATATATACTGTATATATGCTTATATACATATATATATATATATATATATATATATAGATAAAGAAAACCAGGGCATTAAATAGTGCATTTACTTAGGCCTAGATTTGGAGTTTGGCGGTAGCCGTGAAAACCAGCGTTAGAGGCTCCTAACGCTGGTTTTAGGCTACCGCCGGTATTTGGAGTCAGTGAAAAAAGGGTCTAACGCTCACTTTTCAGCCGCGACTTTTCCATACCGCAGATCCCCTTACGTCATTTGCGTATCCTATCTTTTCAATGGGATCTTTCTAACTCCGGTATTTAGAGTCGTGGCTGAAGTGAGTGTTAGAAATCTAACGACAAAACTCCAGCCGCAGAAAAAAGTCAGTAGTTAAGAGCTTTCTGGGCTAACGCCGGTTCATAAAGCTCTTAACTACTGTGCCCTTAAGTACACTAACACCCATAAACTACCTATGTACCCCTAAACCGAGGTCCCCCCACATCGCAGACACTCAATTAAATTTTTTTAACCCCTAATCTGCCGACCGCCACCTATGTTATCCTTATGTACCCCTAATCTGCTGCCCCTAACACCGCCGACCCCTATATTATATTTATTAACCCCTAACCTGCCCCCCACAACGTCGCCGCCACCTACCTACAATAATTAACCCCTAATCTGCCGACCGCAAAGAGCCGCCACCTACATTATAGCTATGTACCCCTAATCTGCTGCCCCTAACACCGCCGACCCCTATATTATATTTATTAACCCCTAATATGCCCTCCCTAACATCGCCGACACCTAACTTCAATTATTAACCCCTAATCTGCCGACCGAATCTCGCCGCTATTCTAATAAATGTATTAACCCCTAAAGCTAAGTCTAACCCTAACACTAACACCCCCTAAGTTAAATATAATTTAAATCTAACGAAATTAATTAACTCTTATTAAATAAATTATTCCTATATAAAGCTAAATACTTACCTGTAAAATAAATCCTAATATAGCTACAATATAAATTATAATTATATTATAGCTATTTTAGGATTAATATTTATTTTACAGGTAACTTTGTATTTATTTTAACCAGGTACAATAGCTATTAAATAGTTAAGAACTATTTAATAGCTAAAATAGTTAAAATAATTACAAAATTACCTGTAAAATAAATCCTAACCTAAGTTACAATTAAACCTAACACTACACTATGAATAAATTAATTAAATACAATACCTACAAATAACTACAATGAAATAAACTAACTAAAGTACAAAAAATAAAAAAGAACTAAGTTACAAAAAATAAAAAAATATTTACAAACATAAGAAAAATCTTACAACAATTTTAAACTAATTACACCTACTCTAAGCCCCCTAATAAAATAACAAAGCCCCCCAAAATAAAAAATGCTCTACCCTATTCTAAATTACAAAAGTTCAAAGCTCTTTTACCTTACCAGCCCTGAACAGGGCCCTTTGCAGGGCATGCCCCAAAGAATTCAGCTCTTTTGCCTGTAAAAAAAAACATACACTACCCCCCCCCCAACATTACAACCCACCACCCACATACCCCTAATCTAACCCAAACCCCCCTTAAATAAACCTAACACTAAGCCCCTGAAGACCTTCCTACCTTATCTTCACCTCACCGGGTATCACCGATCGGTCCTGGCTCAAAAATCTTCATCTAAGCCCAAGCGGGGGCTAGACATCCATCATCCGACGGCTGAAGAAGTCCAGAAGAGGCTCCAAAGTCTTCATCCTATCCGGGAAGAAGAGTAGATCCGGACCGGCAACCATCATCTTCCAAGCGGCATCTTCTATCTTCATCCGATGAGGACCGGCTCCATCTTGAAGACCTCCACCGCGGACCCATCTTCATTCTCCGACGTCCAACTGAAGAATGACGGTTCCTTTAAGGGACATCATCCAAGATGGCGTCCCTCGAATTCTGATTGGCTGATAGGATTCTATCAGCCAATCGGAATTAAGGTAGGAAAATTCTGATTGGCTGATGGAATCAGCCAATCAGAATCAAGTTCAATCCGATTGGCTGATCCGATCAGCCAATCAGATTGAGCTCGCATTCTATTGGCTGATCAGAACAGCCAATAGAATGCAAGCTCAATCTGATTGGCTGATTGGATCAGCCAATCGGATTGAACTTGATTCTGATTGGCTGATTCCATCAGCCAATCAGAATTTTCCTACCTTAATTCCGATGGGCTGATAGAATCCTATCAGCCAATCGGAATTCGAGGGACGCCATCTTGGATGACGTCCCTTAAAGGAACCGTCATTCTTCAGTTGGACGTCGGAGGATGAAGATGGGTCCGCGGTGGAGGTCTTCAAGATGGAGCCGGTCCTCATTGGATGAAGATAGAAGATGCCGCTTGGAAGATGATGGTTGCTGGTCCGGATATACTCTTCTTCCCGGATAGGATGAAGACTTTGGAGCCTCTTCTGGACTTCTTCAGCTGTCGGATCATGGATGCCTAGCCCCCGCTTGGGCTTAGATAAAGACTTTGGAGCCAGGACCGATCGGTGATACCCGGTGAGGTGAAGATAAGGTAGGAAGATCTTCAGGGGCTTAGTGTTAGGTTTATTTAAGGGGGGTTTGGGTTAGATTAGGGGTATGTGGGTGGTGGGTTGTAATGTTGGGGGGGGCTAGTGTATGTTTTTTTTTACAGGCAAAAGAGCTGAATTCTTTGGGGCATGCCCCGCAAAGGGCCCTGTTCAGGGCTGGTAAGGTAAAAGAGCTTTGAACTTTTGTAATTTAGAATAGGGTAGGGCATTTTTTATTTTGGGGGGCTTTGTTATTTTATTAGGGGGCTTAGAGTAGGTGTAATTAGTTTAAAATTGTTGTAATATTTTTCTTATGTTTGTAAATATTTTTTTATTTTTTGTAACTTAGTTCTTTTTTATTTTTTGTACTTTAGTTAGTTTATTTCATTGTAGTTATTTGTAGGTATTGTATTTTATTAATTTATTGATAGTGTAGTGTTAGGTTTAATTGTAACTTAGGTTAGGATTTATTTTACAGGTAATTTTGTAATTATTTTAACTATTTTAGCTATTAAATAGTTCTTAACTATTTAATAGCTATTGTGCCTGGTTAAAATAAATACAAAGGTACCTGTAAAATAAATATTAATCCTAAAATAGCTATAATATAATTATAATTTATATTGTAGCTATATTAGGATTTATTTTACAGGTAAGTATTTAGCTTTAAATAGGAATAATTTATTTAATAAGGGTTAATTAATTTCGTTAGATTTAAATTATATTTAATTTAGGGGGTGTTAGTGTTAGGATTAGATTTAGCTTTAGGGGTTAATACATTTATTAGAATAGCGCTGAGCTCCAGTCGGCAGATTAGGGGTTAATGTTTGAAGTTAGGTGTCTGCGATGTTAGGGAGGGCAGATTAGGGGTTAATACTATTTATTATAGGGTTAGTGAGGCGGATTAGGGGTTAATAACTTTATTATAATAGCGGTGCGGTCCGCTCGGCAGATTAGGGGTTAATAAGTGTAGGCAGGTGGAGGCGACGTTGTGGGGGCAGATTAGGGGTTAATAAATATAATATAGGGGTCGGCGGTGTTAGGGGCAGCAGATTAGGGGTACATAGGGATAATGTAAGTAGCGGCGGTTTACGGAGCGGCAGATTAGGGGTTAATAATAATATGCAGGGGTCAGCGATAGCGGGGGCGGCAGATTAGGGGTTAATAAGTGTAAGGTTAGGGGTGTTTAGACTCGGGGTACATGTTAGAGTGTTAGGTGCAGACGTAGGAAGTTTTTCCCCATAGCAAACAATGGGGCTGCGTTAGGAGCTGAACGCGGCTTTTTTGCAGGTGTTAGGTTTTTTCCCAGCTCAAACAGCCCCATTGTTTCCTATGGGGGAATCGTGCACGAGCACGTTTTTTAGGCTGGCCGCGTCCGTAAGCAACTCTGGTATCGAGAGTTGAAGTTGCGTTAAATATGCTCTACGCTCCTTTTTTGGAGCCTAAAGCAGCCATTCTGTGGACTCTCAATAACAGAGTTATTTTAAAGGTGCGGCCAGAAAAAAGCCAGCGTTAGCTACGCGGGTCGTTACCGACAAAACTCAAAATCTAGCTGTTATTTACTGCAGAATAAACTGTTAAAAAAAAAAAGTTTACATTTTGTTTACAGAGCAGCACAAAATATTAAAGAAAAACTTATAAACACACTATTCAGGCCCCTTAAGTACCAGAGAGAGTTGCACATCTGCTACAGCCCTCTCAAGCGCTTAGTGGGTTAAACAGTGTGTTTAATTAGACTAAAGCTAAATGAAAGTAAAAAATTATTTATGGCTTACAAGTTACAAATCACAGGGCATGGAGGTTTAGATAATTCTCACCTCTCTTCTGCCTGTGTGCAGGGAGAACGACACTGCACACTCCCATAGACTCCTCTCTGCGTGTTGCCCCTGCCCCACAGCAAACGGAGACCTGTGAATTGTAACAGGTCTCTGAAAGGGGGAGGGTTGTGCAGATTGTATATCCCTCTTGTCAACCCCACGCAGAGAACTTAAAGAAAGCATGCAGTTCTTCACTTGCCCTGGTCAAAGTATAAGTAAATGCTACTGTAGGGGGCTATTTAAAATGTCCGGTTTTTCATTAAAAAATTACCGGGCAGCTGGTTGAAAAAACGGACTGTCTGGTCAAATACCGGACACCTGGCAACCCTAGACTTGTGCTTGCTGATTGGACAGCACCAATAAACAAGTGCTGTCCATTGTCTTGAACCAAACATTTGCTGGCTCCTTAGCTTTGATGCCTTCTTTTTTAAATAAAGATAGCAAGAGAACGAAGAAAAATTGATAATAGGAGTAAATTAGAAAGTTGCTTAAAATTGCATGCTCTATCTGAATCACGAAATAAAACATTTCAGTGTCCCTTTAAGGAAGGCAGATTTACTGCTGAAATCTATTATGACATTTATATATATAAAAAATGTTTTCTATTTTTCCTTTCCTTTGTGTATTAAGGAAGAACAAAACTCTTCTGAATTAGTTTAACAGAAGTATGTCTGAAATGCATTTGAAAGAAGATGAGTACATAATTAACTTTTTACCATATATAGACACTATATTTACAGTTACACTATTACTTTTACCTTTTCTAATGTTTATCCTTTGTTAGGGGTTTTCTACTACAGGATTTTCATAATGTTGCTATGTATGCATTTGGAATTCTTTGGTGATTATATATTTACATTACAAAATACACACTTGTTCAGCAGAAATCCATCTTTTAAATTTATTTTTGGTTTTGGATTAACAATACAGTACAAAACAATAAGGGCTAGATTACAAGTGGAGCGCTATAATTAATCAGCCATTACAAGTGGCAGTAGCAATTAGAGCTTACAAAAATTAACCAGAGATCAGATCTCTGGTTAATTTTACAAATATGCTCCAAATGCCCCCAAAAATACTGCAAAAACTGCACTAGGCAGTATTTTGGGGCTTAAGTTGGTGGGAGTGAAGTGTTAGGAAAAAAAAAATTGCACTGAAAAGTACTTTTACATTGTGGTCTATGGAACTGTGTGCTACCAGTAAATATATATGCATATGTTTATATACATATATATTTTAAGTGGTAATATGTGTATACATATACATATTAACACATAAATATATATGTATATAAGCATATGTATATATTTATATATACAGTATAATATTGCTGCCATCGCTGCACAACTTACCCCCTTTGCTGCGCTTAGGTTCTGACGTTGTCTCTGACAGAGAGCCTATGGAAGTGTGCTTTTGTGTGCGCAATGCTTCCCAGCAATATGAATCCAAACTTGTAATACCAGTGCACATTGCACGTTAGTGTGCGCTGCTGGTATTATACAGTGGAGCAAAAATATCGCTTTCATAAAAGCGATATTTAGCACTCCACTTGTAATCTGGCCCTAAATAAATAAATACAATTAATAAAAGTTTTGCTTCTATACTACAAAATTTATTTTTTTAACACATTTAGGACTATATTATGAGTGGAGCGATATCGTTAGTGTGAGTAGTGTAAACCTGATCACAAGATTGTGGTGTTATTAATGCTCAAATCCATATTACAAGTGACGCAATGTTAAAATTACTACAAATTCGTTTGTGCAAATTTGTGGTAATTTACGCCATAGGTAGCTTTGAGCAGTAATGTACGCTCTCATCCTTTCCCGCCTTGACTACTGCAACTCTGTCGTCTCTGGTCTCCCTAGCTGCCGTCTAGCTCCTTTACAATCCATAATGAATGCATCTGCCAGACTCATCTTCCTTACACGTTGCTCTTCATCTGCTGCACCTCTCTGCCAATCCCTTCACTGGCTTCCTCTTGCCTCCAAGATTAAACACCAAATTCTGACTCTGACATACTTAGCCCTCAACTGCACTGCTCCCCTCTGTATCTCAATCCTTGTCTCCAGATACTCTCGCTCCCGTCTCCATCGCTCTGCTCACAACCTTCTATTCTCCTTCTCTCTTGTTACCTCCTCACATTATATACTTATTCTCTATTATCAGTACTGCTATAATGTTTATAAGTATGGATGATTTGCTTATAAATATATTATCAATGAAAAAGTAAGTCTCACCAAGCGATGAAGGCAAAAGGATATCAAAATGACAACTTGCGTGAGATGAGTAGTAGTCACACACATGGAAGAGCAGGAGGTTCGTTTGATGTCGGATGTCAGCCAGCGAATGCATTGAAGTAGCGGTAGCGTGTCTCAGAGGACAGAGAACCCGGATGTGCAGAGAGCAGCTGACGGTGATGTCACCGTTAGGTGAGAGCGGCTCCTGTGGAATAGAATTTCACAGAGAAGCAAGAGTTCAGGCTGGAGATAGCAGACAAAGTGTAGGATGCAGCTGTAAAGTGCCTGATTACAAATCTGGAACTTAAAGGGACAGTCTACACCAGAATTTTTATTGTTTTAAAAGATAGATAATCCCTTTATTACCCATTCCCCAGTTTCGCATAACCAACACAGTTATATTAATATACTTTTAACCTCTGTGATTATCTTGTATCTAAGCCTCTGCAAACTGCCTCTTTATTTCACTTATTTTGACAGGCTTGCAGTTTAGCCAATCAGTGCCTGCTCCCAGATAACTTCACGTGCACAAGCACAGTGTTATCTATATGAAATACATGAATAAACACCCTCTAGTGGTGAAAAACTGTTAAAATGCATTCTGAAAAGAGGTGGCCTTCAAGGTCTAAGAAATTAGCATATGAACCTCCTAGGTTAAGCTTTCAACTAAGAATACCAAGAGAACAAAGCACAATTGGTGATAAAAGTGAATTGGAAAATTGTTTAAAATTACATGCTCTATCTGAATCATGAAAGTTTTTTTTGGCCTAGACTGTCCCTATAAGTCCACAAAACCGTTCTGTAGAACAAAATAAACGATGTAGACAAAATATTCTCTAGACTGAGTTGGAGAGAATTAAAGTGGCTGATACTTTGTGGATTAGAAAACAGAATAACAAGCAAAGTATTCTAGGAGCAGCAAGCCTTTATGGGAAAAATCCTTAAAGAGACAGAGGATGTGACACCTAATAACAGTTCCTCCCCAGTCTCCTACATTGCTATCCGCCATAAACCCCCTTAGGATGTAAGCCTAAGAGCCCAACTGCTTGCAGATCACCTTCACAAGAGCATGACTAGTATGATTCTAGGCAGGGCCCTCTACCCATTTGATCCCTATAAGTGCTACCTTGTATACCGCCTATGTTTATAGTGCTGCAGAATCTGTTGGCGCTCTACAAATAACTGATTATAAAAATAATAAAAATAATCACAAGTTGAAAGTGAATGCGATCGCTAAAATGCAATCGCATTTACCACTCAAACTTTTTACGCGACCTGAAGTGTTGCGTCAAAAATTTACCCGGAGGAAACAGTTTCACTAAACTACACTATTAACACCTAAACTGCCACCCCCACATTGCAAACTACCATTCAACACTATTAACCCCTAAATTGCCACACATCCCACCACAAAGTAAACCTCTATACTATTAACCCCCCAAACTACCACATACCCACATACCCCACTGCAAAGCAAGCTTCTAGTCTGTTAACCCCTAAACAGCCATACACCCCACTGCAAAGTAAGCTTCTACACTATTAATCCTAAACCACCACACAAACCTCAGCAAAGTAACCCACTGACAGCGAAATCCCCTAACCTAACCAAAGTTAACCAAAGTTAACCTTCACAAAAAAAATAACTATTGTTAATAACACAAAAACTTACCTGAAAAAAAAAAAAAAAAACTAACCTTACGTTTACAAAAAAAACTCCAGCAACCTACCATTACTTTTAAGAAAAGAAAAAAAAGCTTTTCCATATCTGCAGCATTGGTAGGTATAAGGAATATGATATCATGACTAAGCTATCACATAAACTACATTCAACCTCAAAAAGGTTCCAGAAAAGGTATGTACAAAAGTGGGAGATGGCTTGGAAGAGTAAGAGAACTCTTGGGGGATTAATATGAAAGGGAGAGCATCAGTGGTGGTTTGTGCAACTGTGGAAGATAACTTTGTGGAATGGTTAAGAGTAGAAGGTCATCTAAAGGTGTTTGCAATGGTGGCTAGAGTGCCTGCAAGTGAGAGTGTTCTAGTGGAAGATGTTATTGGGGTTGCACATAAGGGTAGAACAGTGCCTGTGGGTGTGCATAAGATTATGAGAAAACCTAGGATTTTTTTTTTTGCAATGGGTGGAACAAGCAGCTGCATCATGTGCATAATGGTGGATGAGCACCTGAAGGTCTGCTCATTAAGAGTGTGATAGGTAATGGTGACTGTGCTTATCAATGGGAAAATGTGTTAGGATTAGATAAAATGATATAGTGCTGGTGTGTCTAAATATGGGAAAGTGGCTGGGGTTTTACAACCTTGTGGGGGTGCATAAGAATAATAGAATGTCTGAGGTGAGGTCTAAATATAAGATTGGGAAAACAATTTATGTATTTGTGTATAAGAGTGTCTAGAGGTGTGCTTAAGGAAGGGAAAGCATTTAGTTGCATGGATAAGCGTAGGAGAGGAATAGGGGATTATGCATATGAAATGGGAGCATCTCTGTATGTTTGGATAAGGTTAGGAGTGGTAGAGTTTATGGTGATTATGTGTAAGAGTAGATAATTGACTGGGTTGTAAAAGGGTTGGTAGAATGCTTTTGCTTGTAAGAGTGCCTATGGTATTGTTTATAATGGTGACAAAGTACAAGGAGTTTACATTGTTGTATTTATGGAAGGGTGAGCTGAAAGTTACTTGAAATTCATGCATAATAGTGTGATGTCACCCCTATCTTTTAGTCCAATATCCTTAGGGAATTTTTAAAATACTTTTAAACTTTTTTTTTTTAAAGAGACAACTGAGATTCCCTGGGCTTCCTGCCCAGACAGTCAGCATTATCTCATGGGAAGACTGCAGGCCAATATAGTGGCTTGATGTGCAATGCTGTTTGTCATTGTGCTGCTTTGTAAATATTGGTGGGTAGATGTTCACCACCACTAGATACCCTCCAGTGACAGGCTGATGAAAAACAATGACAATGGCCTCTAGTTATCAACGTGTCTACTTACCTGCCATCGCCGGCCCCAAACGCCTGCCTAAGCTCGCCTACCATCGCCGCCGCGGACCTGAATACGCTCGCTAAAGTTATCAATAAAGCTGTCAAAAAGCAGCGCACCAAGTACGGGCTGATGAGTAGTGGACTGTGATAGTTATCACTCATCCGATCTCTCTGCTCTTTGGCTTTTTCCCAGCTTTATTGCAAGCCTGTCACTAAGCACCCACACTAAACTACACTGTTCTACCCCCTATACCGGCGCCCCCGGAGCCCCCCGCAACTAAATAAAGTTATTAACCCCTAAACTGCCCCTCCTAGACTCCTCCGCAACTATAATAAATGTATTAACCCCTAAACCGCCGCTCCCGGAGCCCACCGCCACCTACATTATACCTAGTAACCCCTATCCTGCCCCCCTATACCGCTGCCACCTATAATAAATGTATTAACCCCTATCCTGTCGATCCCAGACCCCGCCGCAACTAAATAAATTGTTTAACCCCTAAACCGCCGCTCCTGGTCCCCGCCGCTACCTATATTAAACTTATTAACCCCTAATCTGCCCCCCCTACACCGTCGCCACCTATAATAAATTTATTAACCCCTATCCTGCCCCCTCTACACCGTCGCCACCTATAATAAATTTATTAACCCCTATCCTGCCCCCCTACACTGCTGCCACTATAATAAAATGATTAACCCCTAAACCTAAGTCTAACCCTAACCCTAACACCCCCCTAACTTAAATATTAATTAAATACATCTAAATATTATAACTCTTATTAACTAAATTAATCCTATTTAAAACTAAATATTACCTTTAAAATAAACCCAAATATAGCTACAATATAAATAATAATTATATTGTAGCTATCTTAGGATTTATTTTTATTTTACAGGCAAATTTCAATTTATTTTAACTAGGTACAATAGCTATTAAATAGTTATTAACTATTTAATAGCTACCTAGTTAAAATAAAGAGAAATTAACCTGTAAAATAAAAACTAACCTAAGTTACAATTACACCTAACACTACACTATCATTAACTAAATTATTCCTATTTAAAACTAAATACTTACCTGTAAAATAAACCCTAAGATAGCTACAATGTAATTAATAATTACATTGTAGCTATTTAAGGATTTATATTTATTTTACAGGTAACTTTGTATTTTTTTTAGCTAGTTAGAATAGTTATTAAATAGTTATTAACTATTTAATAACTACCTAGCTAAAAGAAATACAAAATTACTTGTAAAATAAATCCTAACCTAAGTTACAATTAAACCTAACACTACACTATCATTAAATTAATTAAATAAATTAGCTACAAATAACTACAATTAAATACAATTAAATAAACTAACTAAAGTGCAAAAAATAAAAAAAACTAAGTTACAAAAAATAAAAAATAAAGAGTTACAAACATTTAAAAAATATTACAACAATTTTAAGCTACTTACACCTAATCTAAGCCCCTTAATAAAATAACAAAGCCCCCAAAATAAAAAAAATGCCCTACTCTATTCTAAATTATGAAAGTTAAAAGCTCTATTACCTTACTAGCCCTTAAAAGGGCCTTTTGCGGGGCATGCCCCAAAGTATTCAGCTCTTTTGCCTGTAAAAAAAAAAAATACTTAATGTTAAGTACACCATTTATAGCTATTCATAATCACCTTCAATATATGCCCCATCGACTGTGTTGATCTCATACCATTTATACTAACAGCCCCCCCCCCCCCCACTTGTACCTGATCAACCAGGAATTAGATTAGTTCTCAACCTGGCGGCCGTCAGACTTACATGAGAAATTAGCTCTAAGGTACAAGATCGACACCCCTCCCAAGCTTAGCCCCTGCGAACTGACGATGGCCATCATATATTGTCTGTTTATAAGGATGTTGATGTTGTTTATGGTTGTTTTTCTTTTTATTGCTTTGGGCTGTCCATCCTAATACCTCTGTTCATAATAGCAGAAATTTGGGGCCTGGAATACCTTACCCCACAAGAGCACCTTGTATGTACATAACCTCCCTTGAGGAGATATTATAGACAGAGAACCATAAATACAGACTAACACACGAGTCTTCCATTCTCTCCCCCAATCTTCATTCTTGCAGAACTGAGATTAGACTTCCCTTACCCCAATTTTTCTCTTAGCCTTATACCAGAGATAACAATATGCACCCATTACAGTAATATAATATAAGACCCTCGCTTACAGCGAGAAAATTACAATAGTGACTGGGGGCGTGAGAGAGGGGGGGGGGAAGAGTTTTCTCTTTCTCTCTCTTTCCCTCTCTCCCTCTCTCCCTATTCTTGCACGTTTTAAACTGACTGACTGGGGCTCGGCTATCTCTGCTGGCCTCTCCCCCCCCACACATCTATAGCTGTGCTCTCCAACTGTTAGTTGCGAGATCACTCATTGTGATAGTGTTTATATACACATCGACATACGCTAGTAGCGTTTGAACCTCAAGACATCCTGTTCGTGGCCTGAAGTGCTCCAACACCCGCCTCCCTCCTTTTTCCACCCATATCCCCTCGTCCCCACTTACCTGCGCCACCCGCCTTAAAACCTTTCCCCTTACCCGCAACTGAGGTCCTCATTTGTTACCCAGGAGGCGCCCGCTCATAACATGGCTCCCGTTTTGGCTGCCACCCTGAACGTCCAGGGACTTAACACACCTACTAAAAGGAGTCTCCTGTATAACTACCTATTCGCCCACAAAATACACTTAATGTTTTTGCAGGAGACCCACTGGGAAAGGGGCTCTAAACAGCCCAGGAGTTCCCCTTTATATCCGATCTGTGAAACTGCCTCCTATACGAAAAAAAAAAGAGGAGTTGCCATAATGATCCACCGTGATGTCAGTTGTAAGATAGACCATATTGAACGAGACCCTGAGGGTAGGTTCCTTATTCTAGTTTGTGCCCTGAATGGAGCCCTCTACACGTTGGCATCCATCTATGCCCCGAATACGGGACAGATCCCCTTTCTCCGAAAATTCTTGAACAAGCTAGATCCAATCAAGAGAGGACATCTCTTGGTGGGGGGCGATCTGAATCTGTTCTGGAACCCAGTGCTAGACAAGAAAAAAAACACAAACCATCCAACTGACCGTAACCTAATTTCACTGTCATTGGCCTTTCGTAGGCTAATGTATCAATTTGGACTGTTTGATGTCTGGAGATGCTTAGCTCCGACCGAACTAGACTACACACACCACTCGGTGCCCCATAATTCATACTCTCGGTTGGATTATCTGCTCTGCGACTCATGGACACTTGACAAATTTGCTGTGTCAAAGATCAGGCCCTGTCCATGGTCAGACCACGATATGGTTAGTGCCCAACTCTTAGCCTTACAGTCCCCTGACTGTAGGCCGTCCTGGAAACTTCCAGACCAGTGTCTCGCGGAAACAGAGATTCCACTCCTAAATGAAATCATCCTAGATTTCTTAGCACACAATGACACTGGGGATACGAGTCTTGAAATAGTCTGGGCCACCCTTAAAGCGTACCTGAGAGGTCATTTCATAAAGAAAAAGGCCCAATGGAAAGCGGCTCATAAGATTCCCTTATCAAAACTGTATGCCGAACTAAGACACCTAGAGATGGCCAACAAAAAAGCCCCGGACCCCGCTCTTGCCACCCAGGTGGGTGCAATAAGGTCTGAGATCAACAAACGAGAGCTTTTAAAAGTGCAAGCCAACCTATTCAAATTAAAACAAATATACTATAGCAAAGGGAACAAAGCCGATAGGCTTTTGGCCCGCAAACTTCGTAATAGGGCGGTTGCCAGTAGGATCCCGGCCATCAATTCTGTCCGTGGCATGGTCTGCTCTCCTAGGGAGATTGGTCAAGCCTTCTCAGACTATTATGCTGCCCTTTATGATCTAGACAGCGGTTCTAATGACCCACCGGTGAGCGGTGGGGAGTTGGGGCAATTCTTAACCAAGTTGCGTCTACCACAGCTGAGTGAGGAGTCTGCTGCAGACCTTGATAGACCATTCACCTTAGAGGAAGTGAAGGCGGTCGTCCTGTCCCTTAAACCTCACAAGGCCCCTGGTCCGGATGGCTTCTCCACCCTCTTCTACAGAACCTTTGTCTCTCTTCTTTCTCCTCTTCTACTCCGACTGTTAACGATGTGGCTAAAGGAGGCAAGATGTTAAGGGAATTCTTGGAGGCTAATATTATGACCATCCCTAAAGAAGGGAAGGACCCCAAGGAATGCGGGAGCTATAGACCTATTTCCCTTATCAATGTGGACATCAAGATATATTCTAAAGTTCTTGCGACAAGACTAGGGAAACACCTCCCTTCTATAATCCATCTAGACCAAGTCGGATTTGTTCAAGGCAGACAGGGCTCTGACAATACCCGTAGACTGCTGAACATCTTCGCTGAATCACACGATATGGGCTTGCCCCTTCTCACCCTGTCATTAGATGCCGAAAAGGCCTTCGACAGGGTGAGATGGGAATATATGTTTGAGACTCTGAGAACATTTGGGATCCCGCTCTCATTCTGTAGGGCAGTTGAGGCCCTATATACCCTTCCCACAGCGGTGGTCAAGGGGTTAGGTTTTTGCTCCCCTAAGATACACATACGAAATGGAACGAGGCAGGGATGCCCCCTGTCGCCGCTCCTTTTTGCGATGGTTATGGAGCCATTAGCGGAAGCCATTAGGCAGGACACCCAAATCCAGGGTCTGTTACTGCATGATTCAGTACAAAAGGTGGCATTATTCGCTGATGATCTTACACTTTTCATTGCCGAGCCGACCTTATCGCTCCCACCGCTGATGGCTCTTATTGAAAGATTCGGTGTACTCTCTAACTACAAAATAAATGTAGCCAAGACGGAGGCGTTCCCGATTCATCTGGACCATCAAGAACAGAGAACTTTGCGACAGCAATACTCCTTCAAATGGTCTACCAGAGGTATCCGGCACCTTGGGGTCTTCTTGTCTCATGACAAGGAGACGGTCCTCCATGAGAACTACCACACCTTGTTGAAGGCAGTTGACAAACACCTGAGAGCAAAGAAATATGACGAACTCTCCTGGATGGGTAGAATTGCAGCCCTGAAAATGATGCTACTACCCAAGCTAACGTACATTATGCAATGTATTCCCCTCCCAGTCCCAGATAAACTTCTGAAAAATTTTCAGACCCTTTTTAATAGATATGTCTGGAACAACAAGAAACCCAGAGTCGCGGCCTCAATCTTACAGTCCCCCCTAGATCAGGGAGGGCTGGGATTGCCAAGCGTGAAGATGTACTATGAGGCGGCAATGATCTCTCATGTCTCAGCTTGGGGACGAGACCTCCCTCCCACGAGATGGAGGGACCTGGAACAGGCATCATTGCCTGCCTATATAGATCTATCTGATTTGCTGTGGTTCCCCCCGCATCTTGCTACCGTACACACCATCTCTAACTCAATTGTTAGAGGATGCCAAATGCTATGGTATAAATTACGACACCACACTCAGATCGCCCCCCATCCTTCTCCTATCCAACCTGTACTCCCCATACTTCAGGCCCTCCCCAATATGAGACTGAACTGGTGGCGGCAGATCAGAATTTTGACAGTAGGTGACTTTTACGTAGAAGATCGGCTTCTAACGCAAGACGAGATGGTGGCAAACTTTGAGGTCCCGCGGCAATTAGAATTTGAACTTCTAAGATTAAGATCTCTACTAAAAGCCTGGGGGTTCCTGAGAGATGCCCCACGGCCTCTTACGGCTTGGGAAGCTCGATGGAAAACGGGCCTCCAGACCTATAAACCCCTCACGGCACACTATCGATGCCTACTGGTTCCCCCCACAATTCCTAAGATGAGACACATGCTCTCCTGGGAGGCAGAGCTACAAACGGTATACTCCCCTAAGAAATGGACATTGGCCATCGCCAAGACCAAGGCTGCCTTACATTGCACCACGATGTACGAGCTCTACTTTAAAAT
Source organism: Bombina bombina (assembly GCF_027579735.1). Lineage (NCBI taxonomy): Eukaryota > Metazoa > Chordata > Amphibia > Anura > Bombinatoridae > Bombina > Bombina bombina. The sequence goes on from NC_069502.1 coordinate 598,344,054, forward strand.
GCTCACTAGGTGGCATCTGGTCCCAACCAGACTGCAGACCCTCTATCCTACTCACCCCCCCTCCTGTTGGAGAAACTGTGGTGGCATTGGCACCCCACTACACACCTGGTGGACTTGTCCCAACCTAAAGGCACTCTGGGGTAAGACCAGTAAGATCTGTTGCTTGATGGGTCTTCCAGAGATAAAGGACCCCGGAACGGCTCTTCTACACTTGGGTTTAGAGAAAGTGCCTCCGCACCAGAGAACCCTTCTTATATACATACTCACCTCAGTTAAAATGGCAATTGCCAGGAACTGGAAAAAAGTGCACCCTCCAAAATGGCAGAGTGTAATGGAATACCTGAATTATGTCAAGTCCATGGAAGACTTTGTCTACAGAGTCCGGCGCAAGTCGGAAACTTTCTGTCTTGTCTGGGAACCCTGGGAAGCTTACCTACAGAGCGTCAGAGCTAAATCTTAGGATTCCCTGCCCCTTAGTGTCACTGGCCCCTGATACGGGTCCAGGACGGTCTGTCCACCCCTCCCCCCCCTCCACCCCCCCTTCCACTCAATGAGCCCCTCCCCCCCTTCCCCCCCCCCTCATCTAATATCCTCTCCCCCCTCAAAGGGGGTACTTTAGCCCACGATAGCGCAAGGATGACTGAATTTTGATTTCACTCCTTTGGAGCGGTGGCCCTTGTTGGCCCCTCGCATCCGCTCAACTGCTTATACAGGCAATACCCACATAACAACCGACTACTAGCGTAATTCCGCTTTTATAAAGCAGATCAAAAGGCGGAAAAAACGCCAAAACCTTAACCTACCAACTGACAACGACTCTCCTAACCTGTAAACACTCCTGCTCACTCCTCATTTCACCTCCCACTCAGGTATAGTTTGACCTTTGGATCTGTTAGGAATGGAGGTGAAAACCTGGTTATATTATGCAATATCTATGTCATTTCAATGTAATGCGAGATACCATTCTTGTGATTTCTGTGTTTACTTCATATTTGTAACGTTTGAAAGAGTTGTGATAACCTATGCATATAATAAAAAAATATTTAATAAAAAAAAAAAAAAAAAAAAATACAACCCCCCCAACATTAAAACCCACCACCCACATACCCCTACTCTAACCCAAACCCCACTTAGATAAACCAAACACTACCCCCCTGAAGATCATCCTACCTTTAGCCGTCTTCAGCCAGACGACCACCGATGGAACAGAAGAGGACATCCGCAGCGGCCGAAGTCATCATCCAAGGGGCGCTGAAGAAGTCATCCATCCGATTGAAGTCATCATCCAAGGGGCGCTGAAGAAGTCTTCCATCAGATTGAAGTCATCATCCAAGGGGCGCTGAAGAGGTCTTCCATCCGATTGAAGTCTTCATCCAGGCGGAGCCATCTTCAGACGAGCCGACGCGGAGCCATCTTCTTCCACCGACGACTTCCCGACGAATGACGGTTCCTTTAAGTGACGTCATCCAAGATGGCGTCCCTCGAATTCCGATTGGCTGATATGAATTCGAGGGATGCCAGGTAGGAAAAATCTGATTGGCTGATTGAATCGGCCAATCAGATTGAGCTTGCATTCTATTGGCTGATCGGAACAGCCAATAGAATGCGAGCTCAATCTGATTTGCTGATTGGATCAGCCAATCGGATTGAACTTCAATCTGATTGGCTGATTCAATCAGCCAATCAGATTTTTCCTACCTTAATTCCGATTGGCTGATAGACGCCGCCTGGATGAAGACTTCAATCAGATGGAAGACCTCTTCAGCACCCCTTAGATGATGACTTCAATCGGATGGAAGACTTCTTCAGTGCCCCTTGGATGATGACTTCAATCGGATGGAAGACTTCTTCAGTGCCCCTTGGATGATGACTTCAATTGGATGGAAGACTTCTTCAGCGCCCCTTGGATGATGACTTCAGCCGCTGCGGATGTCCTCTTCTGTTCCATCGGTGGTCGGCTGGCTGAAGACGGCTAAAGGTAGGATGATCTTCAGGGGGGTAGTGTTAGGTTTATTTAAGGGGGTTTAAGTAGGGGTATGTGGGTGGTAAGTTTTAATGTTGGGGGGGTTGTGTTTTTTTTTTACAGGCAAAAGAGATGAATACTTTGGGGCATGCCCCGCAAAAGGCCCTTTTAAGGGCTGGTAAGGTAATAGAGCTGTTAACTTTCGTAATTTAGAATAGGGTAGGGCATTTTTTTATTTTGGGGGGTTTGTTATTTTATTAGGGGGCTTATATTAGGTGTAAGTAGCTTAAAATTGTTGCAATATTTTTTAAATGTTTGTAACTTTTTTTGTAACAGTTTTTTTTTATTTTTTGTACTTTAGTTAGTTTATTTAATTGTATTTAATTGTAGATATTTGTAGCTAATTTATTTAATTAATTTAATGATAGTGTAGTGTTAGGTTTAATTGTTACTTGTTAGGATTTATTTTACAGGTAATTTTGTATTTCTTTTAGCTAGGTAGTTATTAAATATTTAATAACTGTTTAATAACTATTCTAACTAGCTAAAATAAATACAAAGTTACCTGTAAAATAAATATAAATCCTAAAATAGCTACAATGTAATTATTAATTACATTGCAGCTATCTTAGGGTTTATTTTACAGGTAAGTATTTTGTTTTAAATAGGAATAATTTATTTAATGATAGTATAGTGTTAGGTATAATTGAAACTTAGGTTAGTTTTTATTTTACAGGTAAATTTGTCTTTATTTTAACTAGGTAGCTATTAAATAGTTAATAACTATTTAATAGCTATTGTACCTAGTTAAAATAAATTGAAATTTGCCTGTAAAATAAAAATAAATCCTAAAATAGCTACAATATAATTATTAGTTATATTGTAGCTATATTAGGGTTTATTTTATAGGTAAGTATTTAGTTTTAAATAGGATTAATTTAGTTAATAAGAATAATATTTATTTAGATGTATTTAATTAATATTTAAGTTAGGTGGGTGTTAGGGTTAGGGTTAGACTTAGGTTTAGGGTTAATAATTTTATTATAGTTGCCACGGGGTCCGGGAGAGGCGGTTTAGGGGTTAACATATTTATTATAGTTGCGGCGGGGTCCGGGAGCGGTGGTTTAGGGGTTAACATATTTATTATAGTTGCGGCAGGGTCCGGGAGTGGCGGTTTAGGGGTTAACATATTTATTATAGTGGCGGCGGGGTCCGGGAGTGGCGGTTTAGGGGTTAATCAGTTTATTGGAGTGGCGGTGGTCTCCGGGTGCGGCGGTTTAGGGGGTAATACATTTATTTAGTTGCGGCGGTGTAGGGGGGGACAGATTAGGGGTGTTTAGACTCGGGGTACATGTTAGGGTGTTAGGTGCAGACATCTCCCATAGGAATCAATGGGATATCGGGTAGCAGTGAACATGAACTTTCGCTATGGTCAGACTCCCATTGATTCCTATAGGATCCGCCTCCTCCAGGGCGGCGGATTGAAAACCAGGTACGCTGGGCCGGAAAAGTGCTGAGCGTAACTGCTAGTCATTTGATAACTAGCAAAAGTAGTCAGATTGTGCCGAACTTGCGTTCGGAACATCTGGAGTGACGTAAGAATCGATCTGTGTCGGACTGTGTCCGGCGGATCGAAGCTTACATCACTATATTCTACTTTTGCCTGGCAGGAGGGCTTGATAACTAAGGCGAATCAGCCTCGCCACAAATACGCTGCAGAATTCCAGCGTATTTGAGGTTGACAGCTTGATAACTAGGGGCCAATATGTTAACTATGAAAAATAAAACCAGATTTTTACTATATTTTATGCATTTACTTAAGTTTTTTTAATAAAGGATATGGGATTGTTGTCCGTCCATTCACTTCTCCTTACACAAAGCTGATAACCTCTCCAGATTTAAAAAAAAAAAATGATCATCTCTATAATTCTGCACATTAATTTAACATGCTTAGCCCTGGACCCCCTATTTTCTCTTTTAGGAGCATGTTAAATTAATATATGTGGCAATGAAGGAATAAAGTATCTCTTATTTGGTGTTGCTTATAAGGAGAGTGCCTCTTGAAGATATTGGCTTCCAGGAGGCGGTCGGCTTAAGTAAATAAGAGATTTTTTCTACTGTTTATTCATTAATTTTTTTGACACTACATTAATCCCAGTGAGCTTTTTATTTGCCAAACAATCAGCCTTGTCTACTTCTATCTTCCTACTGTACCTTGCTGGTAACTAGACATGCGCACAACCAAAAAATTTGGTTTGCTTGAAAGATTTGGTTCAGAATTTTCTTCCAGTTTGAGTCATCAGAATTTCGTTAGTGGTCGCGTATGGTTCATCCGAATATTTGGATAAGAATTTTGTTTGAAATGAAACTCGTTCATTTGCATTAATGCATATGAGAACCCCAGAAAAATTCATTTTAGCATTAAAATTACACTACTAGGAAATGCTAACAATTAAAATATTCAGAGCTAACTGGGACACAAGAACCTACAGGAATTTTTATAAAGAGAATTCAAACAATACATTGAAATAAAAGCATTTGATAATTACAGTAATATGAAGTATTCACTAATACTTTTTCCACCACCCCATTGTCTCCCCTCTTCTAACTTTTCACTTCCCACCACTGCAAGATTTCCAGAAAATCTTACTTTTTTAACTCTCTCATTTTTTTAAAAATACCTCCTACTAAAGTACCCACATTCCTCCTGCTCCATAACAAGTTTGTAGTTAGTAAGTTATCCTAGGAGACTCAAATTAGTGAAGGGGAGTAGGAGGCATTCTTAGAGATCCTTGGACACAGCGGCCAACAATTTGCTTTGATATTTGACTTAAACTGATAATCACCATCACAGATTAGGAAAAACATGAGCAGGAGAAGCAGAAGAAGTCAGCAGATTTACTGAACTATGTAGGCTACACAGTATACAAAATCCAGAAATACACCTCCATGGGAGGAGGACAAACTAATTCTAAGAGACCCTTGGACAAATTGGCCACAGTTTTCTATTATTTTTTTTACTTTAACTGATGATTATCATCACAGAGCAAGAAGGGCAGGAGCAGGAGAGGCAGCAGCAGACAGCAGAGTTATTGAAATATGTAGGTCTCACAGTAAACAAACTCCAAAAAATAACAAAACAAGTGCATAAAGACACTAGGACACAGCAGCCAACAGTTTGTTACAATATTTTAATTTAACTGATGTTGATCACCACAGAACAGGAAGGGCAAGAGCAAGAGAGGAAGCAGCAGGCAGCAGAGTTGCTAAACTAGGTAGATCTCTGGTATACAAACCAAAAAAATACACCTCCAAGGCAGGAGGACAAACACGTTCTTATAGTCCCTTTGGACACAGCGACCAACAGTTTTATATGACTTTTGACTTTAACTGATTATGAGTACCACAGAGTAGGAAGGGCAGGAGCAGGAAAGGTAGCAGCAGGCAGCAGAGTCCTTGAGGACTACCACAGAGCAAGAAGGGCAAGAGCAGGAGAGTCAGCAGCAGACAGCAGACTTACTGAACTAGGTAGATCTCGTGTGCACAAACCCCAAAAATACACCTTCAAGGGTGGAGGACAAACAAATGCCTAGAGCCCCTTGGAAACAGTAGCCAGCTGGCTAGAGCAGTAGTGAAAGCAGCAGCAAGTAGCAGACCTAACTAGGTAGACCTCACAGTTAATAGACTTCAAAAATATGCATCCAAGAGAGAAGGACAAACAAATGCAAGTGAGTTCACACACACCTAAACCTTAAACAGCAGCTCAGAAGATTTGCTCTTGTCCCCCAACCACTATGCAAAGTGAGCACATGTTTTCATTAACTAGCAATATACTGAACCCTCAGAGCTCACAAATGTCACTGCAGCTCATGGAGCAAATTGTATTTTTGAAATTGTACATTCCAAAGCTAGGTTACTCTGCCCTAAGCTTTGGCACCAATTTATTTTGAAATGTTTTCCACTCCAGCTCCTCCCCTTTCTGCTTTGTGGTGGCTGTACATCATCCATCATTGCTAAACCCTTAGGGAACTACTGGCTGCTGTTTACAATGGGCTCTAGGCACGTATTTGCCCTCCTCCTTCCCTGGAGCTGTATTTTTCAGGTTAATGTACTGTGAGGCCTACCTAGTTCAGTAAGTTTGCTGCTTGCATCTGCTGCCACTCCTGCTTCTGTCCTTCCTGCTTCATGATGGTCATTATCCATAAATGCCACTGTGTTCAAGGAGCTCTAGGCACTTGTTTGCAATCCTCCTCCCTTGGAAGTGTATTTTTCAGGACATTTGAAGACTGCTGCTGCCACTTGTGCTTCTGTCCTTCCTGCTCTGTGGTGGTCATCATCAGTTAAAAATCATTGTGAACTGTTTCCTATTGTGCCCAAAAGAGCCTAGGCATGTGTTTTTCCCCCTCCATTGGATGCGTATATTTGGGGGTTTTGTACAAAGAGGACTATCTAGTTTAGTAATTCTGCTGCCTGCTGCTGCCACTCCAGCTCCTGTCCTTCCTGATCTATGGTGGTCATCATCTATCAATGAGTTAAGGAAAAGAGATGTAGAATTATATTACTAAAATAACTGCTTCAATTATTCTGTATCTGGACCAATATCATTAAAGTACTCCTATCAATACAATACAGCACAACTCAAACGACCAGGCTTCTCAAACCCACCTCAATTGGTAAAGTTTATAGTATTGTGCATATATGCAAACCAATTTGTCTCCGCATCTCATATCTCATATTATATATCATATATTACTTGTGTCTTGGTATACCCAATGGGCCCATGCAGTCATATATACTTGAGACCAAAACAGTGGATAAATATTGGTCCTTGATGGTATGAAAGGAACGTTAGTAATGGTGCAAAAATATATTTAAGTCCCTGCACATGTGTCTCAAATGTGTAAGTCTCTCACCTAATAGTCCCGAGACCTCTCCTCTCACCTCAGTGTCCTTCCGACACACCTCTATTTTCCAGCTTGTAAGGCAGAAGCTCCCGGACTCCTGTCTGTCCACTCCATGTGGATTGAGCATTCTCCGTATCCTTACGTCAGTGATGACGTCACTTCCTTGACGACCAGTGTATAGCTAGATCACTATGGGCAGAATGGGTCTCTAGGAACTCTGTGTCCTTTCTTCACTGCTTGTTGCCCGCAGCTCTTGTTATTGGTCCCAAGTAGTTGCACAATCCCAACAGGATAGACTGCATGTATCAATGAGTGTTCTGATGAGGCGATATGGCAAAAAAAGTGCTGATGATAAAATGGAGTATAAATCCGGATGACAGTGCAGCTTCAGCTACTGGCTTTAGGTAAAAAAATTATCATATATAGAAAATGAGGCAGTCAGTAGCTGATATAAATAAATAAAATATAGCTTTTATTTAAAGTTTAAAACATGGAGGGTATTGTACCCTAAATACTACAGACTAACATGTTTCGGCTGAACCCCATACTCATAGTCCCTAAAACCAAATGCAAACATTGGAGCTTAAGAACCCACCTCTCAATTCTGATTGGTAGGAATTTTTTTACACAAAATTTAAAGGTACATCCAAAATTCATCCAATAAGCTAGTAATATCTTATGAATTGACACATAACCTATATTACTAAAGTCCATTCTAGATTGAAGAAAAAGAACAGAAGAAAATGTATGTATAGAAGAAAATTTATGTATAGAAATCTATATACTTAATGTGGAATAATAAACACATCTATGCCCCTTTAGTTGGATTAAAGGGACATACACATTAATATTATTTGGATAAGTATCGGATCTATTACCTTCAATATATTTATACATTTTTATCATGTTGAAAAGAAATGGAAAAATATATCTTTATTCAATACGATTTAGAAATTAAGATGGAGACATGAACACTGAATACTTATAATTTATGAATACTCAAATTCAGAATGTTAAACAAGATGTGTAAAACCACAGCTCATGAAAATGGATACAAAGTGCACTTAATGTGCACATGCAGATATATAAAAAAAAGTGTGCAGTCATTAATCCCTCAGAGGAGGGGAGGGGCAAATATAGTGCCAGTAATTAATAAAATCATATTCAGAGTTCAGACCAAAGGGTACCTTGGTTTGAAGTCTAAAAATCCAGTACATTTCTTGTCTGGACAATACCTGATATTTGTCCCCTCCCCTCCTTCGGGCCTGCACATTCTCTATTATCATCCATCTGAGCGAGTTGTAGTTTTTATCGTAGACCCTCACAAAGTGGTCCACCAATCGGGTACTAATTTTGCCCACATTAATAGTGGACAAATGTTCATGAATAAGTGAGTGTACTTCCCTTGTAGTAAGTCATACATACTGTAGATTGCAAATCGAGCACCATAATAGGTAGATACAAGAAGTAGACCTACAATTGAGGCACGAGGTAACATCAAAAGTCTCCCCAGTCACAAGTGACTGGAACAATGTGCCTATCTGGACATGTTCACAAGCCTTGCATTGTGAATAGCCGCATCTGTAGGTACTCCTATGTCTAAGCCAAGATGATGGTTGAGATGCTGATGCAGGTTTTTTTAGCTGTGAGGGAGACACTAAACTCCCTATAGATTTGTTTTTCCTATATGAGAATCTACAGCCCTTTTTCACAGCATAAGCTAGGTCATCATCGGCTATAAGCAACTTGAAATGTCCACGTATAATGTTGCAGATATCCTGATATTGTTCAGAATAGTCTGTAACAAATGTCAATTTACATTCTGATGTATGTTTAGGCTTCACTTTTTCTTTAAGCAGGACCTCTCGGTCTAAATTAGTAACCTCTCTCCTTGCCCTATTAAGTACATTTGCCCTATAACCTCTATCATGCGATCTATGATGCAAAGAGTCTGCGTGTTTTTCAAAGTTGCTTGCTAACGTGCAATTTCCCTTAAGGTGAACAAACTGTCCTTTTGCTACTGAGTAGGGCACATGCCGCGGGTGACAGCTCTTTGCATGCAGAAGGCTGTTCCCTGAGATCGGTTTCCTATATACTTCTGAGGTAATGCTATATGATATAATATATGATATGAGATGCGAATTGGTTTGCATATATGCACAATACTTTAAACTTTACCAATTGAGGTGGGTTTGAGAAGCCTGGTCGTTTGAGTTGTGCTGTATTATATTGATAGGAGTACTTTAATGATACTGGTCCTGAAACAGATTTATTGATTAATTGAAGCAGTTATTTTAGTGTTATTATTGGACATCTCTTTTCCTTAACTTATTACTGGAGTATAAGGGCAATACACTCTGTCCAATTGAACACCAATAGGCAGCAAAATATGAATCAGGAGGAATCAAGTTTGGTCTCGTATTACTCGTTAAAAAAAGTGAATGAGAGGGATGCTGATAATTTAGAAATTGAGCAAGTATTTTCTCAAGATCGTAATAATTATGACCTACCTATGTTGTTCGAAGATATGGAACATCTAATGATAAAAGAAAAGAAATTGAAGTGGGACATTTGGACACTTGAAAAATATACAGCCCTAAGTATGATACCTAGGGGCTTGCAGTTTAGCAAGTTTCCAACCTTTGAGACTGACAACCAGGAATTCATAGACATGTGGAATACTGTCTTAAGTGACTGTTCTCTAAGTTTAATGAAATTACTTGTAAACCATAAGATAGCAATGTTGATCAATGTGAGAGCAGAGATTTGTGAAGTACAATTAATTGAATGGTTTCTGTAATAATCTTGACTATTCCAAGTTTGATATGGTTTTGCAGAACTTTATTTTGGAAGTTGAGGAAGAGATTGTAGGTAAAAAACATGTTAAATTTATAAGGGATAAGTCGGATTACGATAATGGTAAAATATATATCTGGAACAGAAACCAGAGATTCCACTATAGGAGAAGCCAAAACGCTAATAGAGGACACAGGAGAGGTAGAGGTAGAAGACAAAGAGGCAAAAGGTAATAGATCAGTAACATTCTATGATAGTGAAGCCGAATCCGGAGATTACAATACACAGTCAGGGAATGAGGATAGCTCTCTGCAGGAAGTTGTCGCTAGGAACACTCATTATAATAGATTTGTAGGACGAGGTAATGCCCACACAAGGATGGATATGAGAAAGGGCCCCAATAGGGTACATACGGCACAACATCCAGGACAATCTAGGGTGCACGCACAATATGTGCAACAATACAGGAGATATCAACCCACAAACAATTCAGCATATTCCCATGAACAGCCTGGCACAAGTAAGTTAGGAGGTAGAGATGAGGAATTTATGCAAATGGAGCAGGTTTTTCAGATGGATCAACATCCCAGGGAAGGAGGGACGGGTATACAAGTACCCCAGCAACAGCAGGGGAGGTATCCAATAAGACAGACCAGGGCGCCCTCAAAATACAAACCATCATAAACCTGTCTGATCATGTATTGACTAAGGATGAGTCCAAAGTACTTAGTTTAGGTCTGGGCTTTGTGCCAACTGTAAATTTTAACCTATTTCAAACAATGCTAGATTTAAATAAATTTGTACGCAATAAAACACTCTGTAAGCATTTTTCATCTATAGATACAGACACAAACATCATGTCCCCTCAGGTGTCGGAAAACATTAAAGCATACCAAGGTTTTCAATTTCATGAAACATGTGACCTCATTGTTCTGAGGGGGTTAGAACAAGATGGTGGGGTAGTTATTGTCAATTTGCTACAAAGAAGAAATATAAGAATCCCTCCATGTTCTACCCCATACAGAGCAGAGGTAACATTGTAGAAACCTTTTATAAAAGAGTTGAAACTTATTTGTCATCACTTAGCCAGACTAGAAAACCAGTCAATTGGAATTTGAATAGATCGGAACAACAGGCATTGAAATCCTTAGGGGACAATATGGATATTGTCATTAAACAGGCGAACAAGGGGGCTCAGTTGTTTTGATGAATAGGTCGCACTATGTTAATGAGTCACTAAGACAGTTGGGTAATGCTGATAGTTATGAAAAACTTACCAGGGATCCTACCACAATTTTCCAATGTCAACTTGTGCACCTTTTGGACGGGGCATTGGAAGATGGCTTTATTGATCAGGAAACATGTCAATATTTGTATGTTGAAAATCCAGTCACTCCAATATTCCATAATTTTTCCGAAGGTGCACAAGTCGACCAAGAATGTTCAGGGCAGGCCTATCGTTAGTGGGATAGAGTCTATGCTAGAGCATTTTTTGGAATGGCTAGATGACCTCTTGCAGCCATTAGTTAGGGCCCTCCCAAGTTACATCAGGGACTCTAAAAACATTTTGAATATTGTTGAGCAGACAGAGTGGACCCACGACTCAGGGTGGCTCACCGTGGATGTTGTTGGGTTGTATTCATCTATACCCCACAAATTAGGCTTAAAAGCCATTGAATATTTTTTTAAGAATGAAACACATGGTGAGCCATTCATGAAGTTTGTACTTGAGGTTACTGAATTTTTGTTATCTCATAACTTTTTCCAGTTTTAAGGAGAGTTCTATCTGCAGAAATGTGGGACCGCAATGGGCGCTAAGTTCGCCCCCACATACGCCAATTTATTTATGGGCTGGTGGCAGAGGTCCCACATTTATGCAGATAGTAACCCATTTAGGTCCGCCATTAGGATATAGCAAAAGTTTCATTGAATACTTAAATCTGAATGACTTCAATTTACGATTTACCTTTGAATTTGACAAATCTAAAGTGCATTATTTGGATTTGGAATTGAAAGGTTGGCCTGTGGGTAGCATTACCTCAGAAGTATATAGGAAACCGATCTCAGGCAACAGCCTTCTGCATGTGAAGAGCTGTCACCCCGGCACGTGCCCTACTCAGTAGCAAAAGGATAGTTTGTTTGCCTTAAGAGAAATTGCTTGTTATCAAGTAACTGTGAAAAACACGCAGACTCTTTGCATCATAGATTGCGTGATAGAGGTTATAGTGCAAATGTACTTAATAGGGCAAGGAGAAAGATTACTAATTTAGACCGAGAGGTCCTGCTTAAAGAAAAAGTGAAGCCTAAATATACATCAGAACGTAAATTGACATTTGTTACAGACTATTCTGAACAATATCAGGATATCTGCAACATTATATGTGGACATTTCAAGTTGCTTATAGCCGATGATGGCCTAGCTGATGCCGTGAAAAAGGCTGTAGATTCTCATATATGAGAAACAAATCTATAGGGAGTTTAGTGTCTCCCTCACAGCTAAAAAAACCTGCATCAGCATCTCAACCATCATCTTTGCTTAGACACAGGGGTACCTACAGATGTGGCTATTCCCAATGCAAGGTTTGTGAACATGTCCAGGTAGGCACATCGTTCTGGTCACTTGTGACTGGGGAAACTTTTGATGTTATCTCGTGGCTCAATTGTAGATCTACTTTTTGTATCTACCTAATAGGGTGCTCGATTTGCAATCTACAGTATGTAGGACTTACTACAAGGGAAGTACGCTCATGTATTCGTGAACATTTGTCCACTATTAATGTGGGCAAAATTAGTACCCCATTGGTGGACCACTTTGTGAGGGTCCATGACAAAAACTGCAACTCGCTCAGATGGATGATAATAGAGAAGGTGTAGGCCCGAAGGAGGGGAGGGGACAAATATCAGGTATTGTCCAGACAAGAAATGTACTGGAATTTTAGACTTCAGACCAAGGTACCCTTTGGTCTGAACTCTGAATATGATTTTATTAATTACTGGCACTAGAATTGCCCCTCCCCTCCTCTGAGGGATTAATGACTGCACACTTGTTTATATATCTGCATGTGCACATTAAGTGCACTTTGTGTCCATTTTCACAAGCTGTTGTTTTACACATCTTGTTTAAGATTCTGAATTTGAGTATTCATAAAAAATAAATATCCAGTGTTCATATCTCCACCTTGATTTCTAAATCGTATTGAACAAAGATATACTGTACTTTATGTTTCCATTTCTTTTCAACATGATAAAAATGTATAAATATATTAATGGTAATAGAACCAATACTTATCCAAATAACATTAATTTGTATGTCCCTTTAATCCAACTAAAGGGGCATAGATGTGGTTATTATTCCACATTAAGTATATAGATTACTATGCATCATCTGTCAATGCCAAATCCTCAAAGAACTGCTGCTTGCTGTGTCCAATGGTCTATATCTGTCTTCTCCTCTTACCTTGAAGGTGTATTTTTGAGGTTTATATACTGTGACGTCTACCTAGGTCAGTAAATCTGCTGCCTGTTGCTGCTGTGATGTCTACCTAGGTCAGTAAATCTGCTGCCTGCAGTAATCTGCTCCTGCCCTTCCTTCTCTGGGGTGATCATCATCAGTTAACGTTAAATATTGCAGTGAACTGTTAACAGCGGTGTCCAATAAACTCTTGACATGTGTTTGTTCTCCCTTTTTTAGGTTTGTGTACCAAAGACCTACCTAGTCCAGTATCTCTGCTGCCTGATTCCTCTCATGCTCCTGCCCTTCCTTCATCCGGTAATGTAAGTAAAAAATCATAGAAAACTGTTAGCCGCTGTGTCCAAGGGTCTCTAAGCACTTGTTTGTTCTCCTCCCTCCTTGGAAGTGTATCTTTGGGGTTTATATACTGAATCCTACCTAGTCCAGTAACTCTGCTGCCTGCTCCTGCCACTCCTACTTCTGCCATTTCTGCTCTGTGGTATCTTTTATCCATCAATGCCAAATCCTTAGGGAACTGCTGGCCACTGTGTCCAAGGGATTCTAAACATATGTTTGTTCTCCTCCCTTGGAGATGTATTTTTTTTAAGTTTATGTACTGTAATTAGAGGCATACCTAGTTCAGTAACTGCTCAATTGAGTGCCCATGGGCAACTAGCTACAATCTTGTTATGGTTCAGGTGTGTGAGAAAGTGATGAATGAAGGCACTTTAGCATGAGGGATTTGAAAAAGAATGAGTTTATATTTTTTTTAAATTGTATGAAATACTCTTAGTTGCCTGAAATAAAAGGTTAGAGGGGTGGGGGATAATACGGTAGTAGGAAAAGATAGTAGTAGTAGTAAATAATTAATATTACTGTAATTATCAATTGCTTTTCATTTCAATTGCTTGTATAAATTATCTATGTAATAATTATTCTCAGGTTCCAGTTAGCACTGAATCTTTTAATGGTTGGCATTTCCTAGCATTGTATAATCACTTAAACTAGGGCACTGACCAACAAATGCCCTTTTTCATGGCGATATTTAGATTATGTTTTTTTAAAGATAGGTTATTTTAGTTTAAGTATATGTTTTTTTTAGGGGGCCTTTTCTAGGGTATTTTAGTATAGGATAGGACTTTTATAGCAGTATTTTTTTTATTTTTGGTTATCTTTTTTTACTGGCAGTGTTTTTATTTTTTGTAACTTAGGGGTTTTGGTTTTAAGTAGTGTAGGGGTTATTGTGCAAAGGTGGTGGTTGGGTAGTTTAGGGGTCAATGGTTTAGGGGTTTATTGCAGTGAGGCTATGAAGGTTTAGGATTTAACAGTTTACTGGAGTAGTTTGCAATGGGGGATATGGCCAATAATGGTTAATAGTGTAGTGGGGTTAGGTTGTGTTAGGGGTGAGGGAGTATAAGAGGTTAATAGTTTAGAAGTGCATTATATATATGTACAATATTTTATTTATATGCATTTTGTTGTATAATAGTTTTAGAAAAGATATTTTTGTGCTGTCAAAATTTAAAAAGAATATGACTGCTGAAATAAAATGTAAGAGGATAGAGGAAGAAACATCACATATATGTAGAATAAAAATGGTTTCACTCGTAGGCCTAGATTTAGAGTTTTGTCGGTAACGACCCGCGTAGCTAACGCCGGCTTTTTTCTGGCCGCACCATAAAAATATATTATATATTATATATTGAGAGTCCACATAAAGGCTGCGTTAGGCTCCAAAAAAGGAGCGTAGAGCATTTTTAACGCAGCTTCAACTCTCGATACCAGAGTTGCTTACGCAAGCGGCTAGCCTCAAAAACGTGCTCGTGCACGATTCCCCCATAGGAAACAATGGGGCTGTTTGAGCTGAAAAAAAACCTAACACCTGCAAAAAAGCCGCATTCAGCTCCTAACGCAGCCCCATTGTTTGCTATGGGGAAACACTTCCTACGTCTGCACCTAACACCCTAACATGTACCCCGAGTCTAAACACCCCTAGCCTTACACTTATTAACCCCTAATCTGCCACCCCCGCTATCGCTGACCCCTGCATATTATTTTTAACCCCTAATCTGCCGCTTCGTAAACCGCCGCTTCTTACATTATCCTTATGTACCCCTAATATGCTGCCCCTAACACCGCCGACCCCTATATTATATTTATTAACCCCTAATCTGCTCCCCACAACGTCACCTCCACCTGCCTACACTTATTAACCCCTAATCTGCCGAGCGGACTGCATCGCTATTATAATAAAGTTATTAACCCCTAATCCGCCTCACTAACCCTATAATAAATAGTATTAACCCCTAATCTGCCCTCCCTAACATTGCCAACACCTAACTTCAATTATTAACCCCTAATATGCCGACCGGAGCTCACCGCTATTCTAATAAATGTATTAACCCCTAAAGCTAAGTCTAACCCTAACACTAACACCCCCCTAATTTAAATATAATTTTAATCTAACGAAATTAATTAACTCTTATTAAATAAATTATTCCTATTTAAAGCTAAATACTTACCTGTAAAATAAATCCTAATATAGCTACAATATAAATTATAATTACATTGTAGCTATTTTAGGATTAATATTTATTTTACAGGCAACTTTGTAATTATTTTAACCAGGTACAATAGCTATTAAATAGTTAAGAACTATTTAATAGTTACCTAGTTAAAATAATAACAAAATTACCTGTAAAATAAATCCTAACCTAAGTGACAATTAAACCTAACACTACACTATCAATAAATTAATTAAATAAAATACCTATAATTATCTACAATTAAACCTACCACTACACTATCAATAAATAAATTAAATACAATACCTACAAATAACTACAATGAAATAAACTAATTAAAGTACAAAAAATAAAAAAGAACTAAGTTACAAAAAATAAAAAAATATTTACAAACATAAGAAAAATATTACAACAATTTTAAACTAATTACACCTACTCTAAGCCCCCTAATAAAATAACAAAGACCCCCAAAATAACAAAATGCCCTACCCTATTCTAAATTACTACATTTCAAAGCTCTTTTACCTTACCAGCCCTGAACAGGGCCCTTTGCGGGGCATGCCCCAAGAAGTTCAGCTCTTTTGTCTGTAAAAAAAAACATACAATACCCCCCCAACATTACAACCCACCACCCACATACCCCTAATCTAACCCAAACCCCCCTTAAATAAACCTAACACTAAGCCCCTGAAGATCTTCCTACCTTGTCTTCACCCTACCAGGTTCACCGATCCGTCCTGAAGAGCTCCTCCGATGTCCTGATCCAAGCCCAAGCGGGGGCTGAAGAGGTCCATGATCCGGCTGAAGTCTTCATCCAAGCGGGAGCTGAAGAGGTCCATGATCCGGATGAAGTCTTCATCCAAGCGGGAGCTGAAGAGGTCCATGATCCGGATGAAGTCTTCTATCAACGGCATCTTCAATCTTCTTTCTTCCGGATCCATCTTGCAGACCTCCGACGCGGAACATCCTCTTCTCCCGACGCCTACTAGCCGAATGACGGTTCCTTTAACCCCTTAAGGACCAGCGACGTACCCTGTATGTCGCTGGCCTTTTTTTGGGACTTGATTGTTTTATAGCGCGGTCTTGCCACCAGTGTTGAGACTGCTCTATTCCACAAAGCCTGCTGGAGGGAGGGCATTAATAGCGTGTTCTTGCTAGACTTGTGCTGTTATGTCCTGAAAAAACCCTTTTCGACCAGTGACATACAGGGTACATTGTGGTCATTAAGGGGTTAAGGGACGTCATCCAAGATGGCGTCCCTCGAATTCCGATTGGCTGATAGGATTCTATCAGCCAATCGAAATTAAGGTAGGAATATTCTGATTGGCTGATGGAATCAGCCAATCAGAATCAAGTTCAATCCGATTGGCTGATTCGATCAGCCAATCAGATTGAGCTTGCATTCTATTGGCTGTTCCGATCAGCCAATAGAATGCGAGCTCAATCTGATTGGCTGATTGGACTTAGTTCTTTTTTATTTTTTGTACTTTAGATAGTTTATTTCATTGTAGTTATTTGTAGGTATTGTATTTAATTTATTTATTGATAGTGTAGTGGTAGGTTTAATTGTAGATAATTATAGGTATTTTATTTAATTAATTTATTGATAGTGTAGTGTTAGGTTTAATTGTAACTTAGGTTAGGATTTATTTTACAGGTAAATTTGTAATTATTTTAACTATTTTAGCTATTAAATAGTTCTTAACTATTTAATAACTATTGTACCTGGTTAAAATAATTACAAAGTTGCCTGTAAAATAAATATTAATCCTAAAATAGCTACAATGTAATTATAATTTATATTGTAGCTATATTAGGATTTATTTTACAGGTAAGTATTTAGCTTTAAATAGGAATAATTTATTTAATAAGAGTTAATTAATTTCGTTAGATTAAAATTATATTTAATTTAGGGGGGTGTTAGTGTTAGGGTTAGACTTAGCTTTAGGGGTTAATATATTTATTAGAATAGTGGTGAGCTCCGGTCGGCAGATTAGGGGTTAATAATTGAAGTTAGGTGTTGGCGATGTTAGGGAGGGCAGATTAGGGGTTAATACTATTTATTAGAGGGTTAGTGAGGCGGATTAGGGGTTAATAACTTTATTATAGTAGCGGTGCGGTCCGCTCGGCAGATTAGGGGTTAATAAGTGTAGACAGGTGGAGGCAACGTTGTGGGGGGCAGATTAGGTGTTAATAATTATATAATATAGGGGTCGGCGGTGTTAGGGGCAGCAGATTAGGGGTACATAGCTATAATGTAGGTGGCGGCGCTTTGCGGTCGGCAGATTAGGGGTTAATTATTGTAGGTAGCTGGCGGCAACGTTGTGGGGGGCAGATTAGGGGTTAATAAATATAATACAGGGGTCGGCGGTGTTAGGGGCAGCAGATTAGGGATACATAAGTATAACGTAGGTGGCGGTCGGCAGATTAGGGGTTAAAAAAATTTAATTGAGTGGCGGCGATGTGGGGGGGCCTCAGTTTAGGGGTACATAGGTAGTTTATGGGTGTTAGTGTACTTTAGAGTACAATAGTTAAGAGCTTTATGAACCGGCGTTAGCCCAGAAAGCTCTTAACTACTGACTTTTTTCTGCGGCTGGAGTTTTGTCGTTAGATTTCTAACGCTCACTTCAGACACGACTCTACCGGAGTTAGAAAGATCCCATTGAAAAGATAGGATACGCAATTGACGTAAGGGGATCTGCGGTATGGAAAAGTCGCGGCTGAAAAGTGAGCGTTAGACCCTTTTTTGAGTGGCTCCAAATACCGGAGTTAGCCTAAAACCAGCGTTAGGAGCCTCTAACGCTGGTTTTCACGGCTAACGCTAAACTCCAAATCTAGGCCTTAGATAATCAAAAACAAGTATTCAATTGGGCATGTATTGCAATTCACATATAAAAAGCCAAGCATTATAGAACAGTGATTTTATTTTCAAAAAAAATGTACAGAAAATAGAAGGGCACTAGAAAGCAAATAGTTAAAAACACATTTATTCATAGACACTGCAAAATATTCATATTTTAAAAAAGGAACATCTCTCTTATAAAAGAAATAAATAGTAACGTATCACATGTGAAATAGGCAAAAAAAGAGGCCTTCCAGTTCCAATACCAACATTAAAAAATATCTATGTATAAAAAGTCTTGATTTAGAAAGTTCAAGCAAATAGTTGCCACATTTGGCAATGTTGTATAAAAACTGTATCACTTATATCGCTTATTGGAAACAAAAGACAAATCCTCTGCTAGCAAGACGGTTTTAACCGCTTCTTATTAGACAAAATATTTACACAGTCACCTGTATCCCTCTTGGAGAAAAAAAGACAGATCCTTGTTGAGCGTTTTATGGCTTTTCATCACTTGCCTTTTCTGGAGACTGTTAGAGTGATCTCAAACATCCCTCCACCTCCAGGAAATTGTTTCCGGTGTTGCACAAGGCTCTTGATCGTCCTATGTTCCAGGTGCTGACTTTGATTTCTCCTTCCGTTGAGACTATGTCTCCAAAGTCCTGAGTGAGATGTTGTAGAAAAGACCGCCCACTCTTAGCATATATGTCACGTGCGGGTCTATTGGTAGGTACCCAGACTGCAGTCTGATCAATGTAGTATGCAGGAACACAGCTTCTACATGTTTCACCCGATGCTTGGGCTTTTTCAAGATGACAGCTGTTCCTGAAGATTGGATTTAAAAATACTCCACTTGTATTTAATTGGATAATCGCAAATGTCTCTTAAGATGGTGTAGATATTTAAGGTGGTATCTGCTCTAGAATTCCTATTTATTTAATTTATAGAATTGTACATCATCAGTGAATACTCTGTGAAACATTGTCATTTCCTATCTTCACAATTTGATACTGTATGTAGGGAAACAGTTGGAGGGCAAACAGCGCCTATGACTATGTACCGGCTACACTATTAAGAAGACCCCCTATTAGGTCTGGTGAAGATAACTAAGAAAGATAAATAGGAGCGCCTATGGCTTAGGTACAATCAGGGATCACACTCAGGGTGGGTTATGTACTGAAATTGATTATTTATTATAATATATAAAATTAAAACCTCATAAAAAACAAAGGGTACTACTAAGTTACAACAGTTTCTTGTTTAAGAATCAATCACATGCAAAACATTATGCAAAAAATAAGTAAAAATAAGCAAACGTATATGGCAGGATTTGTATCCTCAATTACAACAAGGTTTTATACCAAACTGTAGACCTTCACAACAACCAGACTCAACGACTGGTCAATGCTATTGTGCACCGTATGTGTCAATATAAATTCACACCTTATACGTATAGTGCGTGAACAGGAGACAGTTGCGATCTATGTTCAGAATATTAAGATACAAATAATTCTGAGTACTAAAAAACGGTGATCTAATATGTAAATGTGACGATATAAAACGTGTAAAAATAGTGTTAATTTTAAAAAATCACATGGAACAAGATCAGAGACTCTGAAAAAAGTAAAATGAGACAAAACCGGTTTGTCAAAAATGTGAATTAGATAACAGGGTGATATAAGCAAAAATAACGACTAAAATGTGCAATAAAGTGATCAATGTTGTGCAAAAAAGGTGCTTCTGTGCTTGACTCCTAATAAACAATAGTGTCTGACTCCAATGGATTGCTGACAATTGACAAATCCAATTAATATATCTTTGCAATAATAACACATAAAAACATAAAAAACATATCTAAAAAGCAAATGGCCAATAATAAAAGTCCTAAAATATTGTCCAGTTTAAAGTCCAATATTGTTGGTCCACACTGGTAGGGACTGGAGGGAGAAAAAAACCAAATCAACTTTGGATTGTATCCTGATCCAGAGTCCTAATACTTGCTGGATGAATCTATGAAAAAACAGAAAGAATACCTCACATAAAGGGCCTCTAGGGTAAAGTTCAAATGGTATCAAACTTACCCCCAAAGCCAAAATTCCTGGTACTGGTGTAGCCTCACAAACCTCTACGCGTTTCGGCCCTGCAGCGGGGCCTTTTTCAAGATAAAACAACAATGTTTGGACCAACAATATTGGACTTTAAACTGGACAATATTTTAGGACTTTTATTATTGGCCATTTGCTTTTTAGATATGTTTTTTATGTTTTTATGTGTTATTATTGCAAAGATATATTAATTGGATTTGTCAATTGTCAGCAATCCATTGGAGTCAGACACTATTGTTTATTAGGAGTCAAGCACAGAAGCACCTTTTTTGCACAACATTGATCACTTTATTGCACATTTTAGTCGTTATTTTTGCTTATATCACCCTGTTATCTAATTCACATTTTTGACAAACCGGTTTTGTCTCATTTTACTTTTTTCAGAGTCTCTGATCTTTTTCCATGTGATTTTTTAAAATTAACACTATTTTTACACGTTTTATATCGTCACATTTACATATTAGATCACCGTTTTTTAGTACTCAGAATTATTTGTATCTTAATATTCTGAACATAGATCGCAACTGTCTCCTGTTCACGCACTATACGTATAAGGTGTGAATTTATATTGACACATACGGTGCACAATAGCATTGACCAGTCGTTGAGTCTGGTTGTTGTGAAGGTCTACAGTTTGGTATAAAACCTTGTTGTAATTGAGGATACAAATCCTGCCATATACGTTTGCTTATTTTTACTTATTTTTTGCATAATTTTTTGCATGTGATTGATTCTTAAACAAGAAACTGTTGTAACTTAGTAGTACCCTTTGTTTTTTATGAGGTTTTAATTTTATATATTATAATAAATAATCAATTTCAGTACATAACCCACCCTGAGTGTGATCCCTGATTGTACCTAAGCCATAGGCGCTCCTATTTATCTTTCTTAGTACTTTGATACTGTATGTACTTAACAGCAAATATTTTGGTTAACATACTAAAATTCGAAAATTACAAAAATTCAAAATTACAAATTAAAATTCATATACTAAGATTAGAAAAAAGAAAATTTGTTTAACGGATCTATTCAAATATATTTACACATTTTTATATTGTATAAACAAAATGATTTTAAAAAATAAAAATAAATTCAGAGTGTGTGAATATAATTTGGCAGAATATTTGAGGGAGGGACTACAGTATGAGTTGCATGTTTAACATCCCTAAAAGGGTGATAAATCCAATTCTGAATTCAAACCTTTTGGATATAAAGTGTCAAATTTATAGATCAGTTCAGATTCCTTTCTTAGTAACTTCATTTTTAAGTTGTCCCCTCTCCAATTTTACTTTACATGACATAGGCCCCAGAACATGAAATGTTTGATGTTGTTACCATGAAATTCCCTAAATTGTTTATCTAAATGGGTATCTAATTCTCCTTTCTCTATGTTACAGAGGTGCTCTCTTATTTGATCTCTCAGCATTCTAGTGGTTTCTCCAATGTAAAATAAATCACATGAACATTTTATTGCATATACAATACCCTTTTGAGAACATCTGATTGTATCACGTATATTAAATTCTTGCCCTATGTTTGGAATGGAGATGGATTTACACTTTGTGCTATATCTACAAGCTTGACAGGTGTGTTAGGGATAGAACCCATTTATAGCTTCCCCTTTTAGATCCCTGTCTTTCATTCTTATATTTTCTCTTTTAAACTCACTTGGGGCTAATATCTGTTTTAAATTCCTTGCTCTTCTAAAGATCATTTTTGGTTTAAGGGTAAATTAATCCCCTAACAAGGGGTCTTTTTTTACTATGTGCAATGTTTGTTCATAATCTTTCTAATAATGGAGTGGTCCTCACTATAATCTTTGATAATGGGTACCTCATATTCCTTGCTGATCCCATTGGTCACATTCATATGGGGTATAGAAATGTTATACACCAACAATGAACTTCTTTCCATTTATTGGGCTCTTTCTTTGGCCCCATGTAATTCCTGATCAGTATAGCCTATTTAATTAAATCTCTTTTGTAATATATTGACCTGTGTTTCAAAATCTTGTTGTCTGTAGCAGTTTTTCTTGATCCTCAAAAATTGACCTATCGGTATGTTGTCTTTCCATCTTTTGAGGTGACAGCTTGATTTGTGCATATAATTATTGCAGTCTACTTTTTTGAAAAAGTTTTTGTAGGAAAGTTGTCAGCATCAACAAAAAATTCTAGATCTAGGAAAGACACTGACTCCTTACTAAATTAATGTGTAAAATGTAAGCCCTTGTCATTATTGTTCATGTTACAAAAGAAATCTGCTAAACTTTCTTCTGAACCTCTCCAGATGATTAGTATGCCGTCTATATATCTTTTGAGGAGCACAAGATTCACACCATGCTCAGATTGGGAAAATTAATTTTTACTACAATCTCCCATAAATATATTCGCATAGCTTGGAGCGAATCTCGTGCCCATAGCAGTACCTTCTATTTGTAACTAATATTTACCATCAAAAGAAAAATAGATGTTCTCTAGTACGAATGCTATGCTTTTCAAAAGAAATATTCACATGTCTGGACTTATATCTTTTTCTTTGATTTAAAAATTCTCAACTGCTTGTAATCCCTTGATGTGATTAATCACTGTATACAGTGACATCACATCACACGTGGCTACAATTAGACCTTCTTCCCATTTTATGTTCTCCACTAGCTGTAGCACATGTGTGGAATCCCTTAAAAAAATGTATAGATTTTTTATGTATTTTTGAAGATATAAATCTACGTATTTTGAGAGGTTACAAGTGATTGACCCAATCCACAAAATAATGGGTCTACCAGGAGGATTCATAAGACTTTTATGCACCTTAGGAAGGAAATAAAAGATTGGGATTCTTGGATAGTCAGAATTTAAGAATGTAAATCCTTTATCATTTAGAATGTCTTAATCATTTCCTTCTTGGAGTATAGTTAAGAGTTTCTATTTAAAGGTATCTGTGGGATTTAAATCTAATTTTGTGTAGGTGTTCGGGTCATTAAGTATCCTGTTTGCTTCTTCAACATCATTTTCCGTGTCCATCAGAACTACCCCTCCACCCTTATTGGCTGGCTTTATGATCACCTTTTTGTTCTTTTGTAATTGATCTATAATTTCTCTATCTCTCTTGTTTAGATTATAGTTGGGTCTGTGTCTTTTTTTTATGAAAAACGTGTTCTATCTTTGGGTATTATGAACAAATTTGACACTCATATACACGTTAAACAATTCATAAGAAAATTAACCCTTAAAAGATTTTTTATGTAAAATCCTTTGTTAAGACAAGTAAATTCAGGGACCTTAATTAAAATGGGCATAAAACAAACCAAACACACACTAATCTGAAACCACAGTCCAAATTCTATTCAACCTATGCAAAGGGATGTAACGTGGAAACTTTTGAAAAGATGGTATTACAAGACCTAAAAGAGATTGATAAAAAAAACACAGACCCAGCTATAATCTAAACAAGGAAGACAGAGAAATTATAGATCAATTACAAAAGAACAAAAAGGTGATCATAAAGCCAGCTGATAAGGGGGAGGAGTAGTCATCATGGACACAGAAAAATATACTTAATGACCCAAACACCTACACAAAATTAGATTTAAATCCCATAGATACCTTTAAAAAGAAACTCTTAACTATACTCTAAGAAGGAAAATATAAAAACATTCTAAATGATAAAGAATTTAAATTCTTAAATCCTGACTATACAAGAATCCCAATCTTTTATTTCCTTCCTAAGGTGCTTTAAAGGCTTCTGAATCCTCCAGGTAAAACCATTATTTTGGGGATTGGGTCCATCCCTTGTAACCTCTCAAAATATGTAAATTTACATCTTCAAAAATACGTAAAGAATCTAGACAAATTTTTAAGCGATTCCACACATATGCTACAGCTAATGGAGAAACATAAAATGGGAAGAAGGTCTAATTGTAGCCAAATGTTATGTGACTTCACTGTATACAGTGATCAATCACACCAAGGGACTACAAGCAGTTGAGAATTGTTTAATCAAAGACAAAGATATAAGTCTAGACATGCAAATATTTATTTTGAAAAGCATAAAATTCATATTAGAGAACAATTATTTTTCTTTTGATGGTAAATATTACCTACAAATAGTGGGTACTGCTAAGGGCACAAGATTCGCACCAAGCTATGCAAATTTTTTTTATGGGAGATTGGGAAAATGAATTTTACTACAAAGATATGTATATATAGACAACATACTAAAAATCTGGAGAGGTTCAGAAGAAAGTCTAGTAGATTTCTTTTGTACATGAACAATAGTGACAGGGGCTTACATTTTACGTATGAATTTAATAAGGAGTCCTTATATAAATTTTTATAATTTCCTATGGGAGACACATTACCACTCATCGGCACAGCCCCCTTTTTAAGAATTTATTGCCAGACCGATGGACTGCGAGCCTAGCAAACTCAAACAGGCAGTTTCTCATTGGTCTGTTAATGTTTTGAATATTGGGGCCTTTGGGAAGACTCCTACAACATTGCTGTTGTTTCTCTTTGTCCTTGGATTATGTTTTTTACTACAGTACTGTCACCATTGAAGTCTTTGTCACACCTAATATGTGTTAGTCTTGTTTGTTTAATTATAGTCAAGATTCTAAACATACTTACAAGTCAATTTCACTTATCAAATTCAATAGCTAAAATGATTTGAAATCCCAGAACAACACTTACAATTCTAACTCTGGTTTTATATATGTATGAATCACACTGAGATTTGAATCACAATATTGAATTTGGAAACAATCAGCTACATTATGAGTTTTGTGTTAGAAGCTATGCGGTGCTAACGAGCAGTTTATGCTCACCGCTCACTTACAGACAGCGCTGGTATTACGGGTTTTTAGAAACCTGGCGTTAAAAGGCAAGAAGTGAGCGTTGACCAAAATTTTGATCCACATCTCACTCCAATTCCAGTGCTGCTTACGTTAGCAGTGAGCTGGTGAAATGTGTTCATGCACGATTTCCCCATAGGGATCAACAGGGAGAGCCGGCCGAAACAAAGTCTAACACCTGTAAAAAAGCAGCGTTTAGTTCCTAACGCAGCCCCATTGATTCCTATGGGGAAATAAAAGTTATGTCTACACCTAACATCCTAACATAAAGCCTGAGTCTAAACACCCCTAATATTACACTTATTAACCCCTAATCTGCCGCCCCCGACATCGTCACCACCTACATTATATTATTAACCTCTAATCTGCCGCTCCCGGACATTGCTGCCACCTACATTATACTTATGAACCCCTAATATGCTACACCCAACATTGTTGACACCTCCATTATATTTAATAACCCCTAATCTGCTGCCTCCAACGCTGCCGCCACTATAATAAAGTTATTAACCCCTAAACCTAAGTCTAACCCTAACCCCTCTAACTAAAATATAATTTAAATAAATCTAAATAAAATTACTATCATTAGCTAAATTATTCCTATTTAAAAATAAATATACTTACCTGTAAAATAAATCCTAAAATAGCTACAATATAACTAATAGTTACATTGTAGCTATCTTATTTTACAGGCAAGTTTGTATTTATTTTAACTAGGTAGAATAGTTAGTAAATAGTTATTAACTATTTACTAACTACCTAGTTAAAATAAATACAAATTTACCTGTAAAATAAAACCTAACCTAAGTTAGACTAACACCTAAAACTACACTATAATTAAATTAATTACATAAATTAAAAACAATTAAATACAATTAAATAAAATTAGCTAAAGTACAAAAAATTACAGAAAAGATTTTTAAACTAATTACACCTAATCTAATCCCCCTAACAAAATAAAAAATCCCCCCCAAAATAAAAAAGCCCTACCCTACACTAAATGACAAATAGCCCTTAAAAGGGCCTTTTGCCCTAATCAGCTCTTTTACCTGTAAAACAAATTACAAATCTCCCCTCCAACATTAAAACACACCACCCACCCAACCAACCCTACTATAAAACCCACCCAATACCCCCTTAAAAAAAACCTAACACTAACCCTTTGAAGATCACCTTACCGTGAAAAGTCTTCATCCATCCGGTCCGAAGTCCTCAACGAAGCTGGGAGATGTCTTCATCCAAGCCGGGTGAAGTGGTCCTCCAGACGTGCAGAAGTCTTCATCCAGACAGCATCTTCTATCGTCATCCATCCGGTGCGGAGCGGGTCCATCTTCAAAACATCCGACATGGAGCATCCTCTTTTTTCCACGGCGACTGAAGAATGAAGGCTCCTTTAAGTGAAGCCATCCAAGATGGCGTCCCTTCAATTCCGATTGGCTGATAGAATTCAATCAGCCAATCCAAATTAAGGTAGGAAAAATCCTATTGGCTGATGCAATCAGCCAATAGGATTGAAGTTCAATCCTATTGGCTGATAATCAGCCAATAGGATTGAGCTGGCATTTTATTGTCTGTTCCAATCAGCCAATAGAATGCCAGCTCAATCCAATTGGCTGATTGCATCAGCCAATATGATTTTTCCTACCTTAATTCCGATTGGCTGATTGGCCAATTGGAATTGAAGGGACGCCATCTTGGATGACGTCACTTAAAGGAACCTTCATTCTTCAGTCGCCATGAAAAGAAGAGGATGCTCCGCGTCGGATGTCTTGAAGATGGACCCGCTCCACGCCGGATGGATGAAAATAGAAGATGCCGTCTGGATGAAGACTTCTGCCCGTCTGGAGGACCACTTCACCCGGCTTGAATGAAGACTTCTCCCGGCTTCGTTGAGGACTTCGAACTGGTTGGATGACGACTTCTCACTGTAAGGTGATCTTCAAGGGGTTAGTGTTAGTTTTTTTAAGGGGGTATTGGGTGGATTTTAGAGTAGGGTTGGTTGTGTGGGTGGTGGGTTTTAATGTTGGTGGGGAATTTGTCATTTTTTTACAGGTAAAAGAGCTGATTACTTTGGGGCAATGCCCAGCAAAAGGCCCTTTTAAGGGCTATTTGTAATTTAGTGTAGGGTATGGCTTTTTTATTTTTGGGGGGGATATTTTATTTTGTTAGGGGGATTAGATTAGGTGTAATTAGTTTAACAATCTTGTCATTTGTTTATTATTTTCTGTAATTTAGTGTTTGTTATGTTTGTACTTTAGCTAATTTTATTTAATTGTATTTAACTGTTTTTAATTTAGGGAATTAATTTAATTATAGTGTAGTGTTAAGTGTTAGTGTAACTTAGGTTAGGTTTTATTTTACAGGTAAATTTGTATTTATTTTAGCTAGGTAGTTTATTAAATAGTTAATAACTATTTAATAACTATTCTACATAGTTAAAATAAATACAAACTTGCCTGTAAAATAAAAATAAAGCCTAAGCTAGATGCAATGTAACTATTAGTTATATTGTAGCTAGATTAGGGTTTATTTTATAGGTAAGTATTTAGTTTTAAATAGGATGGAATAATTTAGTTAATTATAGTAATTTTTATTTAGATTTAATTTAATTATATTTAAGTTAGGGGGTGTTAGGGTTAGACTTAGATTTAGGGGTTAATAACTTTAATATAGTGGCGGCGACATTGGGGGCGGCAGATTAGGGGTTAATAAATGTAGGTAGATGGCGGCGATGTTAGGGACGGCAGATTAGGGGTTTATAATATTTAACTAGTGTTTGCAAGGCAGGAGTGCGGCAGTTTAGGGGTTAATATATTTATTATAGTGTTTGCAATGTGGGAGGGCCTCGGTTTAGGGGTTAATAGGTACTATATGGGTGTTAGTGTACTTTTTAGCACTTTAGTTAAGAGTTTTATGCTACGGCGTTGTAGTGTAAAACTCTTAACTACTGACTTTAAAATGCTGTACCAGTTTTGACAGGAGAGGGTCTACCGGCGCTATGCAAGTCCCATTGAAAAAATAGGATACACAATTTACGTAAGTGGATTTGCGGTATTTCCAAGTCTGGCCAAAAAAGTGAGCAGTACACCTGTACATGCAAGGCTCGTAATACCAGCGGGCATTAAAAAGCAGCATTAGGACCATCCAACGCTGCTTTTTAACTCTAACGCAAAACTCGTAATCTAGGTGAATGTCACCAAACTCTACTAAAGTATTTAAAATATTAGTGATAAGTTATTTTACACTAATAAAAATGAGCCAAATCATTAATCCAACAAACACACATACCTACTATAATGATAGTGAGGCTATTCCATTCCTTAAAGATACACACAAATGACTCTATAGTTTAGGTAGATAATTACAAGCATATCCCTATTTGCATCATTACACACTATTAAATATATTTACAACATACAGACACTTCAAAATGTGATTTAAATGCTAAATCCCCAAAGTACCATAAAATTTGTTCTTCATCCATTTGCGACTAGATTACAAGCGGAGCGCTAAATTATTGTGCTCCCGCAAATGGGAAAGTTTGCCCTTTTGAGGGAGCCATTACAGCCACTGCAAGTGGATGGTTATGCTTACCGTGAATTGGCAGTAGCAATTAAAGCTCCGAAAATTAACCAGAGATTTGATCTCTGGTTAATTTTCTAAAAGTGCCCCAAATGCCCTCAAAATAGAGGGCATTGTAGTTTTTAATTAAAAAAAATTGTAGCATTTTTTAAAAATAAAAAACAACTGCACTAGGCAGTTTTTGGGTGTAAAGTTGGTATGAATGGGGTGTTAGAAAAAACGGCACTGAAAAGTGTCTTTACATTGACCGCACTGTAAATGTATATGTGTATGATTATATACATATACTGTATATTTATGTGTTGATATGTGTATATAAACATATTAACACAAATATATATGTATATAATCATATACATATATATGTTAAAATGCTGTGCATTGCTGGGCTACTTACCCACTTTGCAGCGCGAGCTTCTGATGACTTCTGTGACAGCATTATAATGAGGCTCCCTTAAGATCCTATGGAAGCACACAATCGTGAGTTCAATGCTTCCTAACAATACGAACTCAAGCTTGAGTTTGCATTGCGTTTAACTTGTAATACAGCCCACATTAGAGTGCACTGATATTACAAAGTAGAGCGCTAATATCGCTTGCATGCAAGCGATATTTAGTGCTCCACTTGTAATCTTGCCCTTGTAATCTGGCCCTTAGTATTTGGAATATGAAACAGGAGATAAACATCCAGGCATGTATTGTACATTCTACAATGTTTCCCAAACAAATAAACAAATGTACATTAGTTGTTAATAATCTCCTGCTTTCATATTACAAACATCAAATGTGACTGATCAGTGATGCAGGTGGTGGCATTCAGCTATTTTCAATGCCAGTGCAATATGCAAAGACCTGTGCAAATTCACTTTCACGCCAATAAATCTGGCCATATTCAGCATTTGTTTCACAGATTAATTTATGAATGGGCATGTCTGTTAACAACAAAGATAACAATTATATGTTACTTGCAAAAGGTAAACATTGTACATACTAAAAACTAATGTTTTAAAATCAGAATTTTGTGAGTAAAATGTATAAATGTAAATCAATATTAAATGTATTAATTAGTAGAAATGGAATACTTCATTGATTAGCTTTATGAAAAAGGCATACTTTTATTATTTAGAGCAACACTTTTGTAAATTTCCAAGAGACATTCAGGTCATACATTATTCAAATAATTTCAATTATCTACTGTAATATAAAGAGTACTTTTAAAGTATATGTTATTCTTCACTTTTGAATCTATATATACATAATGCAGATGCATATTCCAACAAGATGCTTATTCTAATCATTTACTTAGGATTAAATATGAAAGCTCTGTGACACCAACGCTTAAAATCTTTTTTGAAACTAAGTCTTTACATAACAGCAGAGGAACAAATGATCACAAGATCAAATAATAGATCTATTTCCATAATGCTTGATTTAACAATGCCGCAGAAAAATAAAAAGTGACAAAAGCTTTTTATGGTTCCTTTCTCTTTTTAAAATGTAAAACACAGCTGGACTAATGCACTTAAACTGATTGGTAGAAACAATTTAGAAAGCATTACTGTTTTAATGGGCTTTAAACGACTTTCCTTTTAATCTCATTTAGCTGTGGGTGTGTTATGAACTGTTACATTCTAAAGGAATACATGTTTTTTTTTTGTTCTTCATTTTGGTATATCTACAACTAAACAAGTACATTTATATTTACACTGCATTGTTTCTTAGTCTGTCCATGCGAACCCAAACCATCTAATATAAAGGTTCATTCTATATGCTGTGGATTTTGTTATTAAGACATATGCTATATAAAATTAAGTGACATAATTTAATAATGTATATTAAACATTTAGTATATGGTACTGAGTTGCTTTTGCTTTCTTTAAAAGTACCTGCTTAGGCTTACTATGGAGTCTGGATTTGGGCGTTGTAGATGGCTTATCAAAGTTAGGTCTTTACAAGAAAATGTTTATGTACTAACAAATAAAGG
Source organism: Bombina bombina (assembly GCF_027579735.1). Taxonomy (NCBI): domain Eukaryota; kingdom Metazoa; phylum Chordata; class Amphibia; order Anura; family Bombinatoridae; genus Bombina; species Bombina bombina. The sequence goes on from NC_069502.1 coordinate 598,375,055, forward strand.
TAGTGCAGTGGGCATGCGAGGACAGATTCCCTGACTGGAATTTTTTTTTCTAACTGCTAAATATTAAATGGGGCCCTTGGTCTGGTCCACATTTAATTGTTCCTGAAGCAAAGCCATTTGAAAAAGTATTTGTGGTTTTCTTTAGTTTTTACTTTCACTCTTTTTGGACTCACTGGATGACCAATCTAAAAAACAACAGTTCTATTATTTGGGCAATATGTATAAGATATTACAATTACTGTATATCAACAAAAGAAGACAAGTGAGAGAAAAAAGAGCACTGTGACAGCTTGAAAAACATAATACAAAAACAAAAGGGCTGAAATTGTGTTTTCTAATGTAAGGAAATGACATTCTTGACTGTTCTTAAAGTAATTAAAGTAGATAATTTAACAAAGTGTGAAAGTATTAGTGAACCACAAAATACAGATTGTTGTTGCTTTTTGTAGCTTTTTTTTTTCTTTAATGAATTTTAAAGAATTAGTATTTAAAAAATGTGAGTTATTATAGGTTAGAATAGACAGCAATCATAAGGTGCCCATTGTGGTTTTATAGATAGGGAAATTCTTATACAACTTAATATTATGAAGATCATTAAAGAAGAAGATTTATAAATACATACATTTTTTTAATATATTTATTCATTAGTTAGGTGGCTTTCTTATTGAATGTGTATGTTTTCTGCCAAATATTTAAAGGTAAAACATTTATGGTAAATCCTTAGAAGTATCTGATTTCATCAAGCATCTTTAAAACGTCTTGTGAATAAAAGCTGGAGAAACCTTTATTTGTTTCAACCTTCTTGGATATATTTTTAAAACAATATAGATTTAATGGCTTGTACTAATGCTAGTGGTACTAATGATGTTTGAGAAATTAAAGATAGTGGGTTGCTATATTACAAGTGGCGCGCTAATGTTAGTCCGTGACGTGATAACCAATATCACGACTGCTCCAACACTCACAATTTCAATTTGAAAGTAAAAGGTTGCGCTCAAGATCAAACAGAAACTGCACTGGAAATATTAGTATGACTGAAGACCTAGGGGCATATGTATCAAGCTCCGTATTTCTGGCGAGCCTGCAGACTCGCAAGAAACACCAGTTATGAAGCAGAGGTCACAATGACCAATGCTCCATAAACTGTCCGCCTGCTCTGAGCAGGCGGACACACATCACCGGAAATCAACCCGATCAAGTAAGATCGGGTTGATTGACAACCCCCTGCTGGTGGCCAATTGTCTGCAGGGGGCGGCGTTGCACCAGCAGCGCTTGTGAGCTGCTGGTGCAATGCTGAATACGGTAAGTGTATTGCTCGCCGTATTCAGCGATGTCTGTCGGACCTGATCCGCACTGTCGGATCAGGTCCAACAGACATTGATAACTAGGGGCCCTAGTGTAAAGTGTAAGGGTTAAATAAAAAATGTAAAAAACACATTCAAAACATATACATATATACATACATACAATAACAGTATAAACACATATAGACATTTTCTTCTGTTAAGTGTGATCAGTCCACGGGTCATCATTACTTCTGGGATATTACTCCTCCCCAACAGGAAGTGCAAGAGGATTCACCCAGCAGAGCTGCATATAGCTCCTCCCCTCTACGTCACTCCCAGTCATTCTCTTGCACCCAACGACTAGATAGGATGTGTGAGAGGACTATGGTGATTTTATTTAGTTTTATTTCTTCAATCAAAAGTTTGTTATTTTTAATAGCACCGGAGTGTGTTATTCCTTCTCTGGTAGAATTTGAAGAAGAATCTACCAGAGTTTTTTTCTATGATTTTAGCCGGAGTAGTTAAGATCATATTGCTGTTTCTCGGCCATCTGAGGAGAGGTAAACTTCAGATCAGGGGACAGCGGGCAGATTAATCTGCAAAGAGGTATGTAGCAGCTTTTATTTTCTGACAATGGAATTGATGAGAAAATCCTGCCATACCAATATAATATCATGTATGTATATTTTACATTTGAGTATTCTGGGGAATGGTACTTCACTGGAATTACACTGTGTATATAAGACTTTAGCCTATTTGCAAGCAACAGGCTTTTTAATAACTCTTAATTTATGTTAAACGTTTTTGCTGGAATGTAAAATCATTTTCATTTTCTGAGGTACTGGGTGAATAAAATGTTTGGGCACTATTTTTCCACTTGGCAGTTGCTTGATCTAATTCTGACAGTTTACTGATCTCTCTCACTGTTGTGTGCGAGGGGGAGGGGCCTTTTTTTTTTTTGGCGCTTTTGCTACGCATCAAAAATTTCAGTCAGAAGCTCATTGTTTTTTCCTGCATGTTCCGGTTCATCTTACAGAACTCAGGGGTCTTCAAAGCTTGTTTGAGGGAAGTAATCTTCACAACAGAGCTGTGAGATTGTAGTTGACTGTGATAAAAAAACGTTTATTCTTTAACTTTTTTATGCCATCAGGGTTAGTTATTCTTTGCTGGGAACAAGCCTTTGCTAAAATTGTGTTTTGTTTTTACAAAGTTTGATGCTGTAACCTTTTCAGTTTATTGATTTCAACTGTCATATATCTTTCTGTGCTTCTTAGGCACAGTACGTTTTTCATTGTATTTTACTTGAATAATATTTCCAAGTTGCAAGTTTAGTTGCTAGTGTGTTAAACATGTCTGATTCAGGATGAGACCTGTACTATTTGTGCTAACGCCAAAGTGGAGCCCAATAGAAATTTATGTACTAACTGTATTGATGCTACTTTAAATAAAAGTCAATCTGTACAAATTGAACAAATTTCACCAAACAACGAGGGGAGAGTTATGCCGACTAACTCGCCTCACGTGACAGTACCTGCATCTCCCGCTCGGGAGGTGCGCGATATTGTGGCACCCAGTACATCTGGGCGGCCATTACAAATAACATTACAAGATATGGCTACTGTTATGACTGAGGTTTTGGCTAAATTACCAGAGCTAAGAGGCAAGCGTGATCACTCTGGGGTGAGAACAGAGTGCGCTGATAATGCTAGGGCCATGTCAGATACTGCGTCACAACTTGCAGAACATGAGGACGGAGAGCTTCATTCTGCGGCTGACGGTTCTGATCCAAACAGATTGGATTCAGATATTTCAAATTTTAAATTTAAGCTGGAAAACCTCCGTGTATTACTAGGGGAGGTGTTAGCGGCTCTGAATGATTGTAACACAGTTGCAATACCAGAGAAAATGTGTAGGTTGGATAAATATTTTGCTGTACCAACAAGTACTGACGTTTTTCCTATACCTAAGAGACTAACTGAAATTATTACTAAGGAGTGGGATAGACCCGGTGTGCCGTTCTCACCCCCTCCGATATTTAGAAAGATGTTTCCAATAGACACCACCACACGGGACTTATGGCAAACGGTCCCTAAGGTGGAGGGAGCAGTTTCTACTTTAGCTAAGCGTACCACTATCCCGGTGGAGGATAGCTGTGCCTTTTCAGATCCAATGGATAAAAAGTTAGAGGGTTACCTTAAGAAAATGTTTGTTCAACAAGGTTTTATATTGCAACCCCTTGCATGCATTGCGCCGGTCACGGCTGCAGCGGCATTCTGGATTGAGTCTCTGGAAGACAACCTTAGTTCAGCTACTCTGGACGACATTACGGACAGGCTTAGAATCCTTAAGCTAGCTAATTCATTCATTTCGGAAGCCGTAGTACATTTAACTAAACTTACGGCTAAGAATTCCGGATTCGCCATTCAAGCGCGCAGAGCACTGTGGCTAAAATCCTGGTCAGCTGATGTAACTTCTAAGTCCAAATTACTTAATATACCTTTCAAAGGGCAGACCTTATTTGGGCCCGGTTTGAAAGAAATTATCGCTGACATTACAGGAGGTAAGGGCCACACCCTGCCTCAAGACAGAGCCAAACCTAAGGCTAGACAGTCTAATTTTCGTTCCTTTCGGAATTTCAAAGCAGGAGCAGCATTAACTTCCACTGCTCCAAAACAAGAAGGATCTGTTGCTCGCTACAGACAAAGCTGGAGACCTAACCAGTCTTGGAACAAGGGCAAGCAGGCCAGGAAACCTGCTGCTGCCCCTAAAACAGCATGAATTGAGGGCCCCCGATCCAGGATCGGATCTAGTGGGGGGCAGACTTTCTCTCTTCGCCCAGGCTTGGGCAAGAGATGTCCAGGACCCCTGGGCGCTAGAGATAATATCTCAGGGATACCTTCTGGACTTCAAATACTCTCCTCCAAGAGAGAGATTTCATCTGTCAAGGTTGTCAACAAACCAAACAAAGAAAGAGGCGTTTCTACGCTGCGTACAAGAACTTTTGTTAATGGGAGTAATCCATCCAGTTCCACGGTCGGAACAGGGACAAGGGTTTTACTCAAATCTGTTTGTGGTTCCCAAAAAAGAGGGAACTTTCAGACCAATCCTGGATTTAAAGATCCTAAACAAATTCCTAAGAGTTCCATCGTTCAAAATGGAGACTATTCGGACAATTTTACCCATGATCCAAAAGGGTCAGTACATGACCACAGTGGATTTAAAGGATGCTTACCTTCACATACCGATTCACAAAGATCATTACCGGTATCTAAGGTTTGCCTTCCTAGACAGGCATTACCAGTTTGTAGCTCTTCCATTCGGATTGGCTACAGCTCCAAGAATCTTCACAAAGGTTCTGGGTGCTCTTCTGGCGGTACTAAGACCGCGGGGAATCTCGGTAGCTCCGTACCTAGACGACATTCTGATACAAGCTTCAAGCTTTCAAACTGCCAAGTCTCATACAGAGTTAGTACTGGCTTTTCTAAGGTCACATGGATGGAAGGTGAACGAAAAGAAAAGTTCACTCGTTCCACTCACAAGAGTTCCCTTCCTGGGGACTCTTATAGATTCTGTAGAAATGAAGATTTACCTGACAGAGGACAGGTTAACAAGACTTCAAAGTGCTTGCCGCACCCTTCATTCCATTCAACACCCGTCAGTGGCTCAATGCATGGAGGTAATCGGCTTAATGGTAGCGGCAATGGACATAGTTCCCTTTGCTCGCTTACACCTCAGACCACTGCAACTGTGCATGCTAAGTCAGTGGAATGGGGATTACTCAGATTTGTCCCCTTCTCTGAATCTGGATCAAGAGACCAGAAATTCTCTTCTATGGTGGCTTTCTCGGCCACATCTGTCCAGGGGGATGCCATTCAGCAGACCAGACTGGACAATTGTAACAACAGACGCCAGCCTTCTAGGTTGGGGTGCCGTCTGGAATTCTCTGAAAGCTCAGGGACAATGGAGTCAGGAGGAGAGTCTCCTGCCAATAAATATTCTGGAATTGAGAGCAGTTCTCAATGCCCTCCTGGCTTGGCCCCAGTTGACAACTCGGGGGTTCATCAGGTTTCAGTCGGACAACATCACGACGGTAGCTTACATCAACCATCAGGGAGGGACAAGAAGCTCCCTAGCAATGATGGAAGTATCAAAGATAATTCGCTGGGCAGAGTCTCACTCTTGCCACCTGTCAGCAATCCACATTCCGGGAGTGGAGAACTGGGAGGCGGATTTCTTAAGTCGTCAGACTTTTCATCCGGGGGAGTGGGAGCTTCATCCGGAGGTCTTTGCCCAAATACTTCGACGTTGGGGCAAACCAGAGATAGATCTCATGGCGTCTCGACAGAACACCAAGCTTCCTCGTTACGGGTCCAGATCCAGGGATCCAGGAGCAGTCCTGATAGATGCCCTGACAGCACCTTGGGACTTCAGGATGGCTTACGTGTTTCCACCCTTCCCGATGCTTCCTCGATTGATTGCCAGAATCAAACAGGAGAGAACATCAGTGATTCTAAAAGCACCTGCATGGCCACGCAGGACTTGGTATGCAGACCTGGTGGACATGTCATCCTGTCCACCTTGGTCTCTACCTCTGAAACAGGATCTCCTGATACAGGGTCCTTTCAAACATCAAAATCTAACTTCTCTGAAGCTGACTGCTTGGAAATTGAACGCTTGATTTTATCAAGACGTGGGTTTTCTGAGTCAGTTATTGATACCTTAATACAGGCTAGGAAGCCTGTTACCAGAAGGATTTACCATAAGATATGGCGTAAATACCTATATTGGTGTGAATCCAAAGGTTACTCTTGGAGTAAGGTTAGGATTCCTAGGATATTGTCTTTTCTACAAGAAGGTTTAGAAAAGGGTTTATCTGCTAGTTCATTAAAGGGACAGATCTCAGCTCTGTCCATTCTGTTACACAAACGTCTGTCAGAAGTTCCAGACGTTCAGGCTTTTTGTCAGGCTTTGGCCAGGATTAAGCCTGTGTTTAAAACTGTTGCTCCGCCATGGAGCTTAAACCTTGTTCTTAACGTTTTACAGGGCGTTCCGTTTGAACCCCTTCATTCCATTGATATAAAGTTGTTATCTTGGAAAGTTCTATTTTTAATGGCTAATTCCTCGGCTCGAAGAGTCTCTGAGTTATCAGCCTTACATTGTGATTCTCCTTATTTGATTTTTCTTTCGGATAAGGTAGTTCTGCGTACTAAACCTGGGTTCTTACCTAAGGTAGTCACTAACAGGAATATCAATCAAGAGATTGTTGTTCCTTCTTTGTGTCCAAATCCTTCTTCGAAGAAGGAACGTCTACTGCACAATCTGGACGTAGTTTGTGCCCTAAAATTTTACTTACAGGCAACTAAGGAATTTCGACAAACGTCTTCTCTGTTTGTCGTTTACTCTGGTCAGAGGAGAGGTCAAAAGGCTTCTGCTACCTCTCTTTCCTTTTGGCTTCGTAGCATAATACGTTTAGCTTATGAGACTGCTGGACAGCAGCCTCCTGAAAGAATTACAGCTCATTCTACTAGAGCTGTGGCTTCCACTTGGGCCTTCAAGAATGAGGCCTCTGTTGAACAGATTTGCAAAGCTGCAACTTGGTCTTCGCTTCATACTTTTTCCAAATTTTACAAATTTGACACTTTTGCTTCCTCGGAGGCTATTTTTGGGAGAAAGGTTCTTCAGGCAGTGGTTCCTTCTGTATAAAGAGCCTGCCTATCCCTCCCGTCATCCGTGTACTTTTGCTTTGGTATTGGTATCCCAGAAGTAATGATGACCCGTGGACTGATCACACTTAACAGAAGAAAACATAATTTATGCTTACCTGATAAATTCCTTTCTTCTGTAGTGTGATCAGTCCACGGCCCGCCCTGTTTTTTTAAGGCAGGTAAATATTTTTTAAATTATACTCCAGTCACCACTAAACCCTTGGCTTCTCCTTTCTCGTTGGTCCTTGGTCGAATGACTGGGAGTGACGTAGAGGGGAGGAGCTATATGCAGCTCTGCTGGGTGAATCCTCTTGCACTTCCTGTTGGGGAGGAGTAATATCCCAGAAGTAATGATGACCCGTGGACTGATCACACTACAGAAGAAAGGAATTTATCAGGTAAGCATAAATTATGTTTTTATACATATATACACTTATATATTCCCACTTGAGTCCTTTTCAGTTAAATACCTTGAAACATGCAATATGTCTTTTAATTTGTTTTGAATAGAAATACTTAACATGCCAATGTTCTTCAGATAGAAGAAAATTTCCTTTTATTTTTAAACTGATAATTCTATATATATCTGTATATACTCATAGATATACAGGGAGTGCAGAATTATTAGGCAAATGAGTATTTTGACCACATCATCCTCTTTATGCATGTTGTCTTACTCCAAGCTGTATAGGCTCAAAAGCCTACTACCAATTAAGCATATTAGGTGATGTGCATCTCTGTAATGAGAAGGGGTGTGGTCTAATGACATCAACACCCTATATCAGGTGTGCATAATTATTAGGCAACTTCCTTTCCTTTGGCAAAATGGGTCAAAAGAAGGACTTGACAGGATCAGAAAAGTTAAAAATAGTGAGATATCTTGCAGAGGGATGCAGCACTCTTAAAATTGCAAAGCTTCTGAAGCGTGATCATCGAACAATCAATCGTTTCATTCAAAATAGTCAACAGGGTCGCAAGAAGCGTGTGGAAAAACCAAGGCGCAAAATAACTGCCCATGAACTGAGAAAAGTCAAGCGTGCAGCTGCCAAGATGCCACTTGCCACCAGTTTGGCCATATTTCAGAGCTGCAACATCACTGGAGTGCCCAAAAGCACAAGGTGTGCAATACTCAGAGACATGGCCAAGGTAAGAAAGGCTGAAAGACGACCACCACTGAACAAGACACACAAGCTGAAACGTCAAGACTGGGCCAAGAAATATCTCAAGACTGATTTTTCTAAGGTTTTATGGACAGATGAAATGAGAGTGAGTCTTGATGGGCCAGATGGATGGGCCCGTGGCTGGATTGGTAAAGGGCAGAGAGAACCAGTCCGACTCAGACGCCAGCAAGGTGGAGGTGGAGTACTGGTTTGGGCTGGTATCATCAAAGATGAGCTTGTGGGGCCTTTTCGGGTTGAGGATGGAGTCAAGCTCAACTCCCAGTCCTACTGCCAGTTTCTGGAAGACACCTTCTTCAAGCAGTGGTACAGGAAGAAGTCTGCATCCTTCAAGAAAAACATGATTTTCATGCAGGACAATGCTCCATCACACGCGTCCAAGTACTCCACAGCGTGGCTGGCAAGAAAGGGTATAAAAGAAGAAAATCTAATGACATGGCCTCCTTGTTGACCTGATCTGAACCCCATTGAGAACCTGTGGTCCATCATCAAATGTGAGATTTACAAGGAGGGAAAACAGTACACCTCTCTGAACAGTGTCTGGGAGGCTGTGGTTGCTGCTGCACGCAATGTTGATGGTGAACAGATCAAAACACTGACAGAATCCATGGATGGCAGGCTTTTGAGTGTCCTTGCAAAGAAAGGTGGCTATATTGGTCACTGATTTGTTTTTGTTTTCTTTTTGAATGTCAGAAATGTATATTTGTGAATGTTGAGATGCTATATTGGTTTCACTGGTAAAAATAAATAATTGAAATGGGTATATATTTGTTTTTTGTTAAGTTGCCTAATAATTATGCACAGTAATAGTCACCTGCACACACAGATATCCCCCTAAAATAGCTATAACTAAAAACAAACTAAAAACTACTTCCAAAACTATTCAGCTTTGATATTAATGAGTTTTTTGGGTTCATTGAGAACATGGTTGTTGTTCAATAATAAAATTAATCCTCAAAAATACAACTTGCCTAATAATTCTGCACTCCCTGTATAGGTATACTTTATAGAAGAATAAACATTTTTAGTTTGTTTTTGTTTGTTTTTAAAACTCGCTCCATAGAAGTCCTGAAGTAAGCACACATCAGTCTTTCACTTGCGGAATAACTTTTTACTTTAATACACATTCTAATCCACCCCCCAGTAATTTTTTATTTTAGCATGAGTGAAAAAAATTATTTAGAGCTACACTTGTAATCTGGTCTAGTGCACTTTTGTCTTGTTCATTTTTTGTCTGTGTCATAACTTAACACAAATATATATATATATATATATATATATATATACACACACACACTCACTGGCCACATTATTAGGTACACATTGCTAGTACCGAGTTGGACCCCCTTTTGCCTTCGAAACTGCCTTAATGCTTTGTGGCATAGATTCAACAAGGTGTTGGAAAAATTCCTCAGTGGTGAATATTGACATGATAGCATCATGCAGTTGCTGCAGATTTGTCGGCTGCACATCCATGATGCAAATCTCCCATTCCACCACATCTCAAAGGTGCTATTGGATTGAGAGCTGGTGACTGTGGAGGCCATTGGAGTACAGTGAACTCATTGTCATGTTCAAGAAACCAGTTTGAGATGATTTGAGCTTTGTGACATGGTGCATTATCCTGCTGGAAGAAGCCATCAGAAGATGGGTACACTGTAATCATTAAGGGATGGACATGGTCAGCAACAATACTCAGGAAGGCCATGGTGTTTAAATGATGCTCAATTGGTACTAAGGGGCCTAAAGTGTACCAAGAAAATATCCCCCACACCACTACACCACCACCAGCAGCCTGAACCGTTGATACAAGCCAGGATGGATCCATACTTTCATGTTGTTTACTCCAAATTCTGATCCTACCATCTAAATGTGTAAGAGTTTTATTTTAGTAAATACAAATATGGGATTTGTAGCAATATTTGATACACAGAGGTTAATTATGAATCAGTGGGTTAATTAATATTTCAGTTAATACAGAATTATTCTCAGTTTCCAGCAACACCTGAGAACAGCTAAGGAATGAGATTATCCTGATTAAACTGAAAAGCAGGATAAGTGAATTATTTAGTAACTTATTTAACATTAATCTTGCTGTAAAATGAGGCAGTCCAAAAATTATTGTAATCAAAAGGCAAATATGTACAAGAAAAAGATATCACAATCCAGTTTGTGCAAAAAGTTCCCAAGTCAGTTAGTTTAGAAATGATTAAACAATTCTTTTAGTTATAGAAATACCGTATATACAGTTCCTTTTCTTAAGGATGAAATGATAAGCGGTGCAGTTTGAATGAGTAACAAACTTTAACTTCAGTTTGCAACAATTAATTAGTAGCAAGTTATTTAATGAAGACAAATAATAATAGCATAGTTCATTGTGCAAAATGAAAATACTTGTGGTTAGTTGCAGTCCATGAAAAAAACAGGAAACAAACTGCTGCTGTGAGAGCTTTACACAGAAAGGATCCGAATTGACTTTAGAGAGAGAATGCTTCTAATTAGCAGAAGGAGATTCAGTGATGATCAGCTGTGAGAGGAGGCATGCAGAGGAGCTGTGAGCTGGATTATAGTGAAGGGAAAAGCAGCTTCAGTTAGTGAAAAGATCCTGATACGGCAGAGGTTTCACTTGAACTAGAAACAGGAAGTATTCACAGGAAGTTGTCCTAGAGAGAGCAGGAGCAGTAACAACTACACACTATGTGAACAAAATAATCAAGCAGTGATAACTTGAGATGTGATGTTTAAATAGGCTGAAAAATAGGAGGTGACATGATGTCATTTATGACAGGCTATGATAGAGACATTACAGAATGTCGCAGCTAAAATTGAGACTCATCAGACAAGGCAACGTTTTTCCAATCTTCTATTGTCCAATTTTGGTCAGCCTGTGTGAATTGTAGCCTCAGATTCCTGTTCTTAGCTGACAGGAGTGGCACCTGGTGTGGTCTTCTGCTGTTATAGCCCATCTGCTTCAAGGTTTGATGTGTTGTGAATTAAGAAATGGTATTCTGCATACCTTGGTTGTAACGAGTGGTTATTTGAGTTACTGTTGCCTTTCTATAATCTCAAACCATTCTGCCCATTCTCCTCTGACCTCTGACATCAACAAGGCATTGTCATCTACACAACTGCCGCTCACTGGATATTTTTTCTTTTTCGGAGCATTCTCTGTAAACCCTAGAGATGGTTGTGTGTGAAAATCCCAGTAGTTCAGCAGTTTTTTTAAATACTTAAACCAGCTAATCTGGCACCAACAAACATGCCACGCTCAAATCACTTAAATTCCCTTTCTTCCCCATTCTGATGCTCGGTTTGAACTTCCGGAAGTCATCTTCACCACGTCTAGACACCTAAATGCATTGAGTTGCTGCCATGTGATTGGCTGATTAGCAATTTGTGTTAGCAAGCAATTAAACAGGTGTACCTAATAAAGTGTCCGGTGAGTGTATATATATATATATATATATGTGTGTGTGTGTGTGAATTTGTTATTGACATCTTCTTATACCATTGAATGCACTGAAAGAAATTGAAGCTGTTTATATTAACAATAAATCTGACTTGCAATATCTCATAATGTTTTGCAAAACAAAAACAGATCAGAAATGCATTTACACATATATATACATATATAGATACATACAGTAAATACATATGTATACTTACATAAACATAAATGTATTAGTGCATTGGAGCCCTTTGCAGTTAAGTAGATGAAAACATGTAAAAGCATATTATGCAATATTCACATTTTATAAAATGTTATGCTGTATATTTACTGTAAATATTTCACATTCCAATGTTCTTAACATAGGGAAATATGTTCTAAGTATTTGTACTTCTATGGGGGAATAGTTTATCGCATGTGTTGGATTAGCACAAGAGCAATAACTTTTTACTTTCAACTCGTGATACCAGCACAACCCGACTTGCACAAAAAAAGTTTACTTCTAGCGCAATTAGTGCTCTAGCGAAAACACTAAATAGTGCTCCTCTCATAATCTGACCCTAAATTTGCAATTACAGTATATAAAGATACCACAATCATTTTAATGAACAGCTGACAGATTATATTTGCCTTAATATATGCATTGCGTATCTTGCATGATTGAAGATCAAAAATATATTGTTGAAAGAAGAAATACTCACCTCTTCCAATTTGATCAATTTCCCCCCAGTCACTTTATGTGCTTCAATTCAGAGGTAGACTGGGCTAGGGCACATGGTGGCAATTTCATCTTGGGCTGCTGTTGATGGTGGATTCAGGCCAGTGTAGGTGCAATGTCTGGTAAACAGTTTATTTTCATTGGGGTATCCAAAGGGAAGTCCCTGGTGTGAATCACAATTTAATATTAAGAAATTTGAAATTTTTAAGGCATCCATATGTATCCATGTGTTTAACATACATATATTTGAGTGTGCTATCTACAAATCCCCCCATAGACTGGTGAATTTCTGAAGAAAATCATTTGATGCATTGGGCCCCATGCATTAAATTTCGAGCGGACAAGCTTCTCACCTTGAGAAGTGATCCACTTGCTTTGCAACATATGGGCAGCGGACGAACAGGGTCCACTGCCCAAATGTATCATTACATGCTCAAGTGTGCATGTAATGCCCAACCCTTCGCGCGACCAATCATGTGAGAGAAGGGACTGTCAATTGAAGAGAGTGAGCAACTTCTTGGTTATTTCCCTTTGCCACCTCAGAGGAGGCATAGAGGCTAACAAGCAGCAGTCTAATGGCCTCTGCTTCTTACATTACGGGAAGAAGTCTTGTATATCAATCTGGTTTCTGCCCTAAACACTCAACAGAAACCGCTCTTGCTAAAGTAACAAATGACCTGTTATCAGCCAAAGCAAAAGGCCATTACTCATCACTAATTCTTCTTGACCTGTCCGCAGCTTTTGACACAGTTGACCATCCTCTCCTCCTAAAAATACTACATTCATTTGGCATCCGAGACACAGCCCTCTCCTGGTTTGCATCATATCTTTCAAACCGCTCATTTTCAGTTTCCTTTAACAACATATCTTGTGATCCTATGCCTCTCTCAGTTGGAGTACCGCAAGGCTCTGTCTTAGGTCCCTTGCTTTTCTCTCTTTATACATCCTGCCTTGGAAAACTTATAGCCTCCTTTGGATTCCAGTACCACCTATATGCTGATGATACCCAAATCTATCTTTCCTCTCCTGATATCTCTCCCTCTTTACTAAACCAGATTTCAGACTGCCTCTCTGCAATTTTCTCTTGGATGTCTTCAGACTACCTCTAACTCAATCTGTCCAAAACTGAGCTGCTTCTTATTCCCCCCTTTTCGAGACATCCGACACCTGACATTTCTCTGATGGCTGGAGACTCTATTCTCAACACCTCACCCTAGGTCCGCTGCCTTGGGGTCACACTAGACTCAGAACTCACATTCAACCCACATATACAAACGCTTACCAAATCCTGCCGGTCACACCTACGCAACATTTCCAGAATTCCTCCCTTCCTTACTCAAAATACTACAAAAATACTTATTCATTCCCTCATCCTGTCACGCATTGATTATTGCAATCTACTCTTAAATGGCCTTCCAAAACACCGCCTCTCCTCCCTCCAATCTATTATGAATGCTTCTGCTAGACTCATCCACCTAAGCCGACGATCTACATCAGCTGCTCCGCTCTGCCAGTCTCTACACTGGCTGCCCATACACTCCAGAATACAATTTAAAGTATTAGCCCTAACCTACAAAGCACTCAACAGTCTAACTCCCAACTATATCTCCTCTCTCATCGTGAAATACTCCCCATCCCATCCTCTTCGATCAACCTCTGACCTACGTCTCTACACTCCTGTTATTTCTACATCCCACTCCCACCTCCAAGACTTCGCACGTGCTGCTCCTGTCCTCTGGAACTCTCTACCCCGCTCCATCAGACTGTCTCCAACCTTGTATAGCTTCAGAAGATCATTGGAAACCCACCTATTCAGAGAGGCTTACCATCTCTCCTCCATCCCACATCCGAACCAAGCTAATACATGTACATGAACTGCCTGACTCACTGCTGCAAATACAACCGATGTAACAAGCTACCCCAACCTTATGTCTCTGCACCCTAAACCTATAGACTGTGAGCTCTCCGGAGCAGGGCCCTCTTCCTCCTGTGCTAGATTTGTTTAGTCTTGTTATGTTTTGTATTGTATCACAAATCTTTGTCATTGTACCCAGCGCTACGGAATTTGGCAGCGCTATACAAATAAATGATAATAATAATAATAATATGCGAACCTGCCCCGCAATGGCTCCAAAGCAGCTTTCACTGCTTAGTACATATAGATCTATGCTTCTACAGAATTGTGATTGATCCCTTTATTATTTCTTAAAAAATGGGCTGTTTAGAGTGGAGCACTGGAGAGAGCTAGAGGGTATAGGTGGGCAATAATCAAAAACTAAAAATACTATATAAAAATGTTTAATTCATATGAAATACCTAAAATAAAAAAAGGTATAAGACTGATAAAATAGTTGTCAGAATATGCATATGTGTGTAAAAATGTTGTGGCCACAACTATAAAAAAGTCAGCAATATACAGACATAATCTTCATAAAAACGTGCTTTAATTTAAAATGAAATCAGTTACAATTGGTGAGTTCAAGCAGTGTTACATATGGTATCCTATATTTCAGTCATTTGTAACACCATTCTATGGGCTCTATTTAACAAGCTCCGTATGGAGCTTGATGGCCCCTGTTTCTGGTGAGTCTTCAGACTCGCCAGAAACAGCAGTTATGAAGCAGCGGTCATAAAGACCGCTGCTCCATAACCTGTACGCCTGCTCTGAACAGGCGGACACACATCGCCACAATACAACCCGATCGAGTATGATTGGGTTGATTGACATCCCCCTGCTGGCGGCCCATTGGCCGCGAGTCTGCAGGGGGCGGAGTTGCTCCAGCAGCTCTTGTGAACTGCTGGTGCAATGCTGAATATGGCGAGCGTATTGCTTGCCGTATTCAGCGAGGTCTGGCGGACCTGATCCACAGTGTCGGATTAGGTCCGCCAGACCTTGATAAATATGCCCCAATGTATAAACACCTGACTGAAATGCAAAAGAAAACTGGTTAAAATCTATTGTCATAAGCTGCTAATGCATGGGCATTAGGCTTCACACTGAAATCAGGTTAACATAAATATATCAAATACACTGTTGCTAATCGGCAGAATGGTAGATGGAAACTTAATGCAATGGGGTTGAATTATCATTGTGCGAGCGGACATGATCTGATATTGCGGATTATGTCCGCTGCACATCGATAAATGCCGACAGCATACACTCAGCATTTATCATTGCACCAGCAGTTCTTGTGAACTTCTGGTACAATGCCGCCCCCTGCAGATTTGCGGACAATCCTCTAGCAGGGGGTGTCAATTAACGCGATCGTATTCAATTGGGTTGATTTCTGGTGATGTCTGTCCGCCGCCTCAGAGCAGGCGGACAGGTTATGAAGCAGCGGTCTTTCAATACCTCTCATCATATGCAGTCATTCTATCATGCAAGCATGCAAATATGAGTGACTGCATATGACGAGAGGTATTGAATCTGTTTGACCATATAATCAGAGATGATACATACACGCACAGAATATAAATAAATGGAATTCCAAAACGGAGCAATCCCATAGGCTGATAGAGACAACACCTGTTAAAAAGTAATACTGTGCCTTTAAGGGTTGCACAAGGCACCTTTAAGGAGGTATAAATAGAAGCACTGAATACAGAACAAGCCATCTTGATTAAGGCATTACACTGCCAAAACTATTAGAAGAAAGGCTTGTTGTTCAGGAGGATTACAAAATACAGAGTGATACTATCACACCCGTTTTTTAAATTTGAAGCCAAATCCTGCATCGACCATCTGATTGACTACTAGTCAGGTGATCCCTTGCAGCACAGTCAGTGAAGCTGCTGGGCAAAGGCTGAATACCTACAGCTAGGAGATCCACAGCAGACATTTTGGGATTATAACTAGCATCACCTTGGAGGTCCGGTAAGGATAGCAATACTTTGAAGTTAACTTTGGATCACTGGTTGGTCAGTTTTTTATCTACCTTGACACTTGGAGTACAATATTACATATACTGAAATACAGCAGAGAAATCTTTCTGACTATTCTAAAGGAAATATACACATTGCATTAAGTTTCCATCTACCATTCTGCCAATTAGCAACAGTGTATTTGATCTATTTATATTATATATCAAAAAAGAAAATAAAGAAAAAATGGGAACGAATACTGAGCACTCAAATAAAGAAAAAAATCAATCAATCAATTATCAGCATGCCCATGCATACATAAGCAAGGAGACCCAGCTAAATATAATATTTAACTTTTATTAGATATATATTAAAAATAATAAAAATAATTATAAGGATGTGTGAGATAGGTTAATGCATTAAAAGTTAGATTAATATGAGAAATGAGCTGGTAGCCACACCAAGGTGGAGAGAATCAGAAATCAACAATTAACACAGTGTTTAATAATAAGTTACTATATGCTATAAACAAAGAAACTGCAAGTCAAAGTACCCACAAAGAAAGCACCACAACCAATTAACTATAGGGCTAGATGAGCCCCATGGCAGGAACAACTAAAAAGGGGGTACAAATTCAATAGGCACACAGAAAAACCCTGTATAATTTACTATAGTAAGAGTGACCAATTAGCATGCTATAGTGGATAGGCACCGTATGAATTAATCTAAAAAAGCGAGATGTAGGAAATGTAATTTCTCGCATGATTATTAACTATTAAAGGTGCAGATCCTGGGCAAGCAAACAACTAAGGATATACTGGGAACTATAGGGTTGACGAGTTGCAGCAGTGAGTGAGTAGCAGAAATATCCTACTCCCAGGGAGAAGCGCCAAACATATTAAGCTAAAGGCAAGGCTAGTTACTGCCACAATAACACACTAATAAGAGCCCTAGTCCGAGGTAGGGTTGAGTCAAACAATTATATAGTAACTTTAAGTTTTAAGAAATCCATGATTATAAACATAAATAAAGATTTTAAACTAATATAGTGGCTGCCAGCTCAAGGAAACGCCTGATGTGCATTTCGCCGACAATGGCTGTAATCTATTTATATTAACCTGAGTTCAGTGTGAAGCCTAATACCCATGCATTAGCAGCTTATGGCAATAGATTTGAACCAGTTTTCTTTTGCATTTCAGTCAGCTGTTTATACATAGAACGGTGTTACAAATTACTGAGAGGATACCGTACGCAACACTGCTTGAACTCACCTATTGTAACTGATTACATTTTAAATTAAACCATGTTTTTATGTAGATTATGTCTGTATATTGCTGAATTTTTGATAGTTGGGGCCACAGCATTTTTACACACATGCATTTTCTGACAATTATTTTATCTGTCACATACCCTTTTTTTATTTTACGCATTTCATATGAATTTTTATATACTATTTTTAGTATTTGATTATTGCCCACCTACACCCTCTAGCTCTCTCCAGAGCACCACTCTAAACAACCCCTTTTTTTGTGCAACTGTATACAACCGTGCGTGAGAGAATCACGGTATACTTTCTAAGTGTGCTTAGAGGACAAGATTGGAGTCACAGATACACCTGTTTTGTTTTGTGTTAGTTACCCTTTATTATTTCTTGTGTGTTTCATTTCATCAGTTTTTTTTCATATAATATCAAATATAACATTTTAAATGGGATGATTTGCTGTACCTGGGTTATTAGGGTGTACTTGCCACTGGGTCAAAAATTGCCAGACCTGCCTTGATTCCTTTAGCCACAAGAATATAATTACAAACAGTGATAGCAAGAAAGACATCTACTAACACCATACCTTTCTATCTCTTTAACATGGTCTACTAATATTTATTTACTTGATCATCAAGACCTATGTTTCTGCTTTGCTAAGATTACTCTATGAAACTCTAATCTATAGTTTTTTTTTTTCATTCTCCACCAATTTTATGTAAATAAGTATCTTAATCTGAGAGACTTGTCTCACATTTTTAGAGTTTCAAGTCTTCCGTAAATAACACAATTGTTTAGAAATACATATACCCTATTTTGGCCACTGTTTTGTTTCCTTTATTATAACTGTTTAAAACTATGGGGCCTGTCCCAATCATTCAGAATTCCATTGCAAAATACATCTGTTCTGTTTTTTGTGTCTTTCAAATCGGAAGCCCATGATAATCTATTTATCTTAAGATTTCTAAATGTGTTCATGCCACAAAATCAAACCCTACACCTTCCATTGGATTTTATACTGATACCAGAATAACAGTAAATATAAAAACATTTGTCTAGCAGCTTTTCAAAAATGTTCTGGGCTCTACAAATTGAACATCTTGGTCCTATTGAAAACATGCTTTTCCTGCTTTATGTGGGTTTTCATGGCTGTTTGCTGATCTTTTGTTTCTTTAAACAATTTTTGTTCTTGCATTCTCCGTTCTTTTTTTTATTTTTTATAAAATGTTATAAAATAAAGTTAAAATGACATTATTGTTTGTGACAAGAGGTAACACTTTAAGGCTAGAGTAAAGGAGATTAAATAATTTTTTCATTGTAAGAGCAATCAATTTTTTTTTTGTATTTTCTTCACTGTCCCAACTTTTTCGGAATTGTGGTTTATATATATATATATATATATATATATATATATATATATATCGCTCTCTCTCTCTCTCTCTCTCTCTCTCATCAGATATACTGTATGTAGAAATATGTATTTATGAATAATTGAATATATGCTGCTATATGAAGAACGTTCACTTTCTTTGCTTCATTGACTTATATGGGGAAATATGTTAACACGCCTGCGATATCCTTAATTCGGCTTTTTGCACACATCGAGTTAGCGCTTGCTAACTTGTAATACGAGCGCTACTCGACATGTGCAAAAGAGATTAGTTCTAGTGGAGTAAGTGTGTGAGCGGGATTGTTAAATACTGCTCCACTTGTAATCTGGCCCTTATTAAGTGAAGAAAGCTTTGAAATCAATTATAAAATCAAGATGCTTTACCCTCTTTTAATATACATATCTAATTTGAGTGGAAGGTATCCCCAGCCTCGTGTCCTTTAGCCTCTAAAGCTCATAAGCCCATTTGTAATGTACAACAACACGCATTAATGTGATATAAATGGTGGATTGTAAATCATGTGCAGGGGCATCTTCCACTTTTTTTGTCGTTAATTCTGTTCTGTTGTAAATGTTATGTTATTTTGTAATAATTGCACCAATTGTTATATCACTGCAGTATATATTTTATAAATGCCTTAGAATATTATACTATACATATCTTGGATCTTTTTTTAGAGATTAATTATCTCCCAAAAGTTTATTGCATTTAGGTATAGAATAGAGCGGTCCATAACATTTAGAAAAACGTATCTAATATTTATATAAAGAACAACACCATTAATGTCTAAAGGGCTTTTTCTAGATAAATCAGTTTTTCTAAAGGATTGTGATTGACCCCATAGCTATGTGTATCCCTTTAGAACTCTTGTAACCAGGTTTACTAGTAGTAGACTCATTGTGTAACAGAAAGGTTAGTTATTTGTCTTCACTAAGAATATAATACAGTAGTCAAATATTATTACAGCATTAGATTCTCTACCACCTAATTCTGGAATACTTTAAATATACTCTTACTAAGTTAAATTTTTAAACTTAAAGGGACAGTCTACACCAAAATTGTAATTGCTTAAAAAGATAGACAATGCCTTTACTACCTATTCCCCAGCTTTGCACAACCAACATTGTTAGAATAATATACTTTATATAATTCAAACCTCTAAATTTCTGCCTGTATCTAAGCCACTACAGACAGCCTCTTATAACTTTTTTTTGTAGATTTTCACAACAAGAGGCTGCTAATTCATGTGTGCCATATAGATAACATTGGGAAGGACACAGCACTTATTGCCTAAAATGCAAGTCAATAGATAATAAATAAATAGCCATGTGATAAGGGGGCTGTCAGAAGAAGCTTAGATTTAAGGTAATTACAGCGGTAAAAAGTATATTAATATAAACATGTTGGCTGTTAAAAACTGGGGAATGGGTAATAAAGTGATAATCTATCTTTTTAAACAATACAAATTTTGGAGTAGGCTGTCTCTTTAAACCTTTTCACCTATAATTAAGCTAGTTTCTATATACTTGTTACATCCCAACCATTCGATAATGTTTGACATACATTGAGCAGTATTCCATAAAGGTATAAGGACCAAGGGATAATAAGAAACTGCATTGAAGTAGGGATTAGAAGAACCTTGATAAGATAATTAAAAAAAAAAAAAAAACATTAGTCTGATTGATATGCCAACAGATTTCTCAAAGAGAGAGGCTAAGAATTATATGACACTGCACATCTAATTGGTCTAATACATTAGTTACTGAATTTTCTATTTTCAAACTGGTGTTATTATCTAGAATGACTAGACATCTACTTAAAAAACTAAAATCCCAATTTATTTAAAGCCTGTGTTTCATCTGCCTTTAAGCATGGAAGCACAGTCTTAATTAACTGCTTGTGTGCACAATTACTGATGTCAAAATCTTCTACAATTCTGTCTGAAACATATCCAATTTGTACCCAAAAGTTGGTAAAACTGTTAAGATTTAGTTTATATTCCTGGTGTAAAATATTTTTCAGCTAGGTAATAGCCAATAAAGTAGCTGCTGATAAAGATCATAGTACTTGATGGTTTACAAAGCTGTCAGATTTTAGTTTTGCACTCATTTCATGTTATTCATTTCATGTTATTCTCCCATTGAGAAATTATATTTTGCACATTCATTGAGCCCATTATTGGCTTTACTTATGCCATTTGTTAATGGACTCAATTTATTCAGCAAAAATGCCCTTTACGACTGGTATTACCAAATGTGAATAATTTTAAAACATCAAAAATGTACAAAGTGCCCTTTAGACATGTATAATTAAAACACAATACACATGGAGGGTTTCTGGTCTTGCAAGATTCTATAAGAAGCCTTCTCAATAATACAAGACCCACAGGAAAAGCGCTAAAGGCAATTTTATCTTGATAACTATGTTCCTCATAAAGGGGAGTTCCTTAATTTTCTGTACTTACTGTGCAATGGATTGCTCAATAAACTGAGCTTATGAGACACATTAAAAACAAAATAATGCAGCACAAATACCCAATGGATATTTCTAGAAATAAAATAGAAAATAATAATAATATTGCTCAATATGTAGTTCATTAAATAGCTACTCTGTACTGAACAAATGAACATAAACAATTATCTAATTAAAACAAATTTAATTCTTGCACTTTATAATTCTAAGAGTATCAGAAGGAAGGAGAATCAAATTGGTTTCAGGGTCATTCCCCTTCCTCAGGTGTAACCAGGGAGCTGATTAAGTTCCTTCCTTAAATAGACATTAAACATCTTGAAGTTTTTTTATAAAATATTTAGTTATAGATAATGAAATAACTTTGCAATATATTTTCATTTCCCCCCTTTTCTTGTAATTTAGAGCTGAAAATAAAGCACATTTTAATTCTCAGAACTTGAAATACACCTTGCAGTTTTCTCAGTACTAACTCTGCTACATATCCTTTTCTAATTGGCATTATCAGATAACAACTGCAAAACAATACATTGTATACTAAAATTTTGACAGTGACTAGCCTAGATTGGCTCCTCCAAATAGGGTAAATAGTCAATTATTAAAGATAGATGCAGTACAAATTATATTAATTTGTTTTAAAAATGTTAAAGGACCACTAAACACAATAGAATAGCATAATCAGTAAATGTATAATAAAAAAACAATGCAAAAGCACTTAGTTTAAGTTTCATATGAGTAGTGGATTTTTTCCTAACACATGTTTAACCCCTTAACAACTAGTGCCAAACAGGGTTCAGCGCTGGTTATTTCTGGATCTGCCACAATCTCACTGAGTGGGGCAGTCCAGAAATAGAAGTGCTGGAGATTACAATGCAGTGAGACACTCTGTGTCCCTCACTGCATCGGGTTGTGGTAGTGACGTACGTTGGTGGTGTGGGTCAGGAGGGAGGCGGGTTGGTGGCCCATCGCTAAAGGGGGTGGAAGTGAGCATACAGGACCTACAAACCGGTCACTAGGAGGGGGCTAAGGTGAAGAGGGGCACTACAGAAAATGTAATATGTAATATATTTAAAAACAAGAATGAGATAAAATATATTAAAGCTTCCAGTACCTAAGATGGTGGACATTAGTTAGAGGGGGAGGGTTAGATAGCTGTTTTGGATGTATCAGGGAGATTGGAGGGTAAGGGGGATCCTACAATGCAGAAATTAAAATAAAAAATAAAAAAATTGCCTTAAAACTTCATATTGGTAGACTGGGGTTGAGGGAGGGAAGAGAGTTGTTTGAGAGGAATCAAGTAGGGATCAGTGCGTGGGAGGTGTCAGCTGGGAGGATAATCTCTACACTACACCTAAATTTACCTTACAAGCTACCTGATTAACCCAATTTCACTGTTGGAAATTTCCAAAGTATGGTGTGCCGGTGTAATTAGCAGCCTTCTAATTAACAAAAAGCAATGACAAAGCCATGCATGTCTGCTATTTATGAACAAAGGGGATCCCAGAGAAGATTTTACTACCATATGTGTTATAACTGCATACACGGCATGTAAATAAATTCAGTGAAAACCCCAAAGTTTGTGAAAAAGTTAACTTTTTTTTTTAAATATGATTGCATTATGTGGCAAAGCACGTCATGAAATATACCAATATGGGCTTAGATCAATACCTTGGGTTGTCTACTAAAAAAATATTTAGTTTTGATAGGTAAAAATCACAGCTCTGTTCCTGTTTAAATGGAGTGGTAGCAAAAAATGCTAAAAATGCTCTGATCTTTTGTACAAGTTTTCTATGAAATTCACAGTCCTTAAAGGAATAGTAAACTCAATTTTTTTAGAGCATGCAATTTTATGCAAGTTTCTAATTTACCCCTATTATCAATTTTTCTTTGTTCTCTTGGTATCTTTATTTGAAAAATTAGGAATATAAGCTAAGAAGTCGGACCATTTTTTGTTTCAGCAACCTGGCTAGCGCATGTGATTGGTGGCTGCATTTAACAAACTAATAAGCAAGTGCAACACAAGTTCTAAACCAAAAATGGGCTAGTTCTTAAACTTACATTCCTGCTTTTCAAATAAAGATACCAAGAGAACGAAGAAAATTTGATATTCGGAGTAAATTAGAAAGTTGCTTAAAATTGCATGCTCTATCTGAATCATAAAAGAAAAAGACTGGGTTTACTATCCATTTAAGGCGGTAAGTTAGTTCTAGTTTCCTTTCCACTGCATTATGTAACAGCCATTTCTAGCAAATCACAAAATGCACATATGTATGTTCTATGAAAACGTGCCTCAGAAAATGTGCATATAAAAAGAATGTGCACATTTAGATAATGGAAGGGAATTGTAAAGTTGTTTAAAATTATGGGCTCTAACTGAGTAATGAAAGTTTAATTTTGACTTGAGTGTTGGCTAATATGTTATTCTCATATTACTAAATTTGCACTCATCAGGTTAGCGTGATTGAGTACCTGCCATAAAGGGTTAGGACAAAAATTGCACTAAACACAATATTAATACATTTAAAAATTCATGTACACTTATATACACTATCTAATAAAAATTGTACATTTAAATATTATTAAAAAAATTATAACGGTTGAAAGGTATATGGTATATCACAAGGCTTTTGATTACAAAGGGTTAATATAAATATATACATACATGTAGGTATCTAAATAAGTGTATTTATGTATATATACTGTACATGTATATATATATATAAATATATATATATATATATATACAGTGAGTGCAGAATTATTAGGCAAATTAGTATTTTGACCACATCATCCTCTTTATGCATGTTGTCTTACTCCAAGCTGTATAGGCTCGAAAGCCTACTACCAATTAAGCATATTAGGTGATGTGCATCTCTGTAATGAGAAGGGGTGTGGTCTAATGACATCAACACCCTATATCAGGTGTGCATAATTATTAGGCAACTTCCTTTCCTTTGGCAAAATGGGTAAAAAGAAGGACTTGACAGGCTCAGAAAAGTCAAAAATAGTGAGATATTTTGCAGAGGGATGCAGCACTCTTAAAATTGCAAAGCTTCTGAAGCGTGATCATCGAACAATCAAGCGTTTCATTCAAAATAGTCAACAGGGTCGTAAGAAGCGTGTGGAAAAACCAAGGCGCAAAATAACTGCCCATGAACTGAGAAAAGTCAAACGTGCAGCTGCCAAGATGCCACTTGCCACCAGTTTGGCCATATTTCAGAGCTGCAACATCACTGGAGTGCCCAAAAGCACAAGGTGTGCAATACTCAGAGACATGGCCAAGGTAAGAAAGGCTGAAAGACGACCACCACTGAACAAGACACACAAGCTGAAACGTCAAGACTGGGCCAAGAAATATCTCAAGACTGATTTTTCTAAGGTTTTATGGACTGATGAAATGAGAGTGAGTCTTGATGGGCCAGATGGATGGGCCCGTGGCTGGATTGGTAAAGGGCAGAGAGCTCCAGTCCGACTCAGACGCCAGCAAGGTGGAGGTGGAGTACTGGTTTGGGCTAGTATCATCAAAGATGAGCTTGTGGGGCCTTTTCGGGTTGAGGATGAAGTCAAGCTCAACTCCCAGTCCTACTGCCAGTTTCTGGAAGACACCTTCTTCAAGCAGTGGTACAGGAAGAAGTCTGCATCCTTCAAGAAAAACATGATTTTCATGCAGGACAATGCTCCATCACACGCGTCCAAGTACTCCACAGCATGGCTGGCAAGAAAGGGTATAAAAGAAGAAAATCTAATGACATGGCCTCCTTGTTCACCTGATCTGAACCCCATTGAGAACCTGTGGTCCATCATCAAATGTGAGATTTACAAGGAGGGAAAACAGTACACCTCTCTGAACAGTGTCTGGGAGGCTGTGGTTGCTGCTGCACGCAATGTTGATGGTGAACAGATCAAAACACTGACAGAATCCATGGATGGCAGGCTTTTGAGTGTCCTTGCAAAGAAAGGTGGCTATATTGGTCACTGATTTGATTTGTTTTTGAATGTCAGAAATGTATATTTGTGAATGTTGAGATGTTACATTGGTTTCACTGGTAAAAATAAGTAATTGAAATGGGTATATATTTGTTTTTTGTTAAGTTGCCTAATAATTATGCACAGTAATAGTCACCTGCACACACAGATATCCCCCTAAAATAGCTATAACTAAAAACAAACTAAAAACTACTTCCAAAACTATTCAGCTTTGATATTAATGAGTTTTTTGGGTTCATTGAGAACATGGTTGTTGTTCAATAATAAAATTAATCCTCAAAAATACAACTTTCCTAATAATTCTGCACTCCCTGTATATATATATATATATATATATATATATATATATATATATATATATATATATATATATATATATAAATTCAGGTAAACAGGAGGGCACTCACGGGTCTTTCCATTAACAAATAATTTCCTTTAATTACATGAATTAAAACACATACAGGACGAAGTTTTGGCTGGTACAGTCAGCCTTTTTCAAGTCAATCAAATAAATAAAATACATTAATCTAAAAGGCTACAAATAATGTGCGCCAAAGATTTTTATACAACAATCAAGAAAAAGTGATAAACAAAACACAGAATGCTCCCCCACCAACATCCCATTGAACAATGAATAAATATATATCTTAGATTTAATTTAAATTTAAAATTTAAAATGCTAATAAATTGTTTTCCAACAGAAAAGCATATTGTGTATGCAAATATTTGCCTAGATTTAGAGTTTTGTCGGTAAAGACCCGCGGTGCTAACGCTGCTTTTTTTTCCAGCGCACCCTTAAGACAACGCTGGTATTTAGAGTTGTCTGAGTGGCTGCGTTAGGCTCAGAAAAGGGAGCGTAGAGCATAATTTAGCGCTACTTCTACTCTCAATACCAGCATTGTGCACGATATCCCCATAGGAAACAATGGAGCTGAGCTGGCTGAAAAAAAACCTAACACCTGCAAAAAAACAGCGTTCAGCTCCTAGCGCAGCCCCATTGTTTCCTATGGGGAAACACTCTCTAAGTCTACACCTAACACTCTAACATGAACCCTGAGTCTAAACACCCCTAACCTTACACTTATTAACCGCTAATCTGCCGCCCCCGCTATCGCTGATAACTACATTATAGCTATGAACCCCTAATCTGCTATCCCCTAACATCGCCGACACCTATATTATATTTATTACCCCCTAATCTGCCCCCCCCCAACGTCGCCGCCACCTACCTACACTTATTAACCCCTAATCTGCCGACCAGACCTCGCCACCACTATAATAAATGTATTAACCCCTAAACCGCCGCACTCCCACCTCGCAAACACTATAATAAATTGTATTAACCCCTAATCTGCCGTCCCTAACATCGCAGCCGCCTACCTACAATTATTAACCCCTAATCTCCCGCCCGCAACATCGCCGCTACTATAATAAAGTTATTAACCCCTAAACCTAAGTCTAACCCTAGCCATAACACCACCCTAACTTAAATATAATTTTAATTAAACAAAATAAATGTACTATCATTAAATAAATTATTCCTATTTAAAACTAAATACTTACCTATAAAATAAACCCTAATATAGCTACAATATAACTAATAGTTACATTGTAGCTATTTTAGGATTTATATTTATTTTACAGGCAACTTTGTATTTATTTTAACTAGGTACAATAGCTATTAAATAGTTAATAACTATTTAATAGCTACCTAGTTAAAATAATTACAAAATTACCTGTAAAATAAAACCTAACCTAAGTTACAATTAAACCTAACACTACACTAACACTACACTATCAATAAATTAATTAAATAAATTAACTACAATTATCTAAACTAAAATACAATTAAATAAACTAATCTATAATACAAAAACAAACAAACACTAAATTACAGAAAAAAAATTACAAGAAGTTTAAACTAATTACACCTAATCTAAGCCCCCTAATAAAATAAAAAAGCCCTCCGAAATAATAAAATGCCCTACCCTATTCTAAAATACAAAATTAATCAGCTCTTTTACCAGCCCTTAAAAGGGCTTTTTGCGGTGTATTGCCTCAAATTAATCAGCTCTTTTACCTGTAAAAAAAAATACAACCCCCCAACATTAAAACCCACCACCCACATACCCCTACTCTAACCCACCCAAACCCCCCTTAAAAAAACCTAACACTAACCCCCTGAAGATCTCCCTACCTTGAGTTGTCTTCACCCAACCGGGCCGAAATCTTCATCCAAGGTGCGCAAAAGAGGTCCTTCATCCGGTAGAAGTCTTCATCCAGGCGGTGTCTTCAATCTTCATCCATCCGGAGCGGAGTGGAGCCATTTTCCAAGGAGCCATCCTCTTCATCCGGAGTCTTCTTAAACAATGACGGTACCTTTAAGTGATGTCATCCAATATGGCGTCCCTTCAATTCCGATTGGCTGATAGGATTCTATCATAAAATGGCTTCCTTTGTCATGGGTACACGTATGCAATCATAATATATAGCATTTAGCAGCTTGCCGTATTACCATCTGTTAAATATAAAAGGAGGAACCACCCCCCGCAGGCATATAGCGAATCACGATGGCAACAGCACCGGTACACATCGCGGTATTTAAACTAAGGGTATCAGGATATTAAATCTAAACTAATCGAAAAAAATAGAAACACACATTGATCAAACACAATAATTTATACGGAACAAAATATAACTAGGCATTTGTTAACATAAAAAACCAAAAGATTTGCTAATATAGTAAATCCTAATAGGGGAACTATATGTGTATACTTAAAATAGACCAAGTTGTTGTACAACTGTATTTAATGTAGACCGCACATTCTTTCACAAAGGTTTTCTATAAATTGCACATAGCTGTACTCATTCATCTCTTCTCCTCATCACTAGGAATATTTAGTTTCTTGAATATTCCCCACATAATAGCTAACAATTACCACTAACTCTTGTTAGTTTTTATACTAACGATGTTATGTTCATTTATCTGATATAGACTGTTTGAAATACGAGTAAGTTAACGTATACATTGGGTATATGTTAGGACTTTTACTGTCTAATATCAATTGGTCATTTTATTGTAGACCGTACATTCCTTTATCATAATATTATTACTTTACCACCAAGCCTATATCCTTGTATTTATTTATAAGCCTGTATTAGTCTTAACATAACCATACTGTATTCTTTGAGATATATTCTCTTTTTATCATAAATACGCCCACTCTTAGGACAAATAGTAATATGTTAAGTTTAAAGACATAAAGACATATCGAAATATGATGCCCCATACCCCCCCCCCCATGAGGTAGGTAGGAGGGTTTTTGGGAGTAGAGTAATGGTTGTCCCTTTGGAACGTAATTTTTTTTCGTTCTATTATACTATCAGTGACGCTCTCCCTCATCTCTGCAATAGTTTGCACACTTACGTCATAGTCACATGACCCATCACTCGACTATTACATATTTTATATATATTTTCTTTTGCTATTACTGGGATTTGACCAAATTACTGTTTTACAGGTGAAGGGATTTGTCATTTATACAGTGATGTCATTCCCTGCCCTACTCTCATGCTCACTATTGACGAAAATGATTAGAGAAGAATGAATTGTTTCCACAATATATAAATATATGTACACAAATTAAATGAACAGGTAAGATTAGTCAACTTCTCTACTCTAATGAGTATTTTTATTATATATAACTTTTTGGCGATATTTGTAAAAAAATTACACACATCTCATATATTTATTTTGTATCATCTATATACTCCCGGTCTGATATACAAAATCTGTAAAGTGTAATCTTAAGTTCAACATAAGAGGGTAACTAGGGTAATGAAATATATACTTCAAATCAAGTGTTAAGTTGCTGGGAACCTACCACGGAGGGGGCGGTTCCCAGGTGTCTGTATTTTCTCTTATCATTGATTTGTAAGGTCAGTGTATTTAAAGATCTTTAACAGTTTGTATTGCATGCCTGATAAAACAGCATTGTGAAGCGCTGAGAAATGCGTTGCATTTATATAAGGAGGGCTGCTAGCTTACCCTGCCTTATGGTTCCTGTTTTCATCTTTTTATGATTTTAAATAAATCTTATTTTATACTGGAACCTTATTTCTGCTGGCTTACCATTCACCACTTACCAATCACTTCCACTGGGAGTAACCAGCTGTGGATAATCCTAAATTCACAGCACCTGAGGATACCTGAGCCCCTGTGTTCCAGCTATCCTGTTCGAGTGTTCCTGGTCCAGCGCCTTGGTTCCTGTCTTGGGGAGCTTAGTAAGCTGGGTTGCTGCAAAATACCTAGCCTGCACCTAAAAGCATTGTCTGAGTGCTCCATGAAAATGTGAGTTCCCTGATTTGGGGACTTAAGGTTGATTAAACTGTTCTATGCTGGTACACACAAGCGCTTCTCCCTTTTTTCTCCATTTGTTAACATAAAACTTATAGTGCATCGAGTACCTCATAATGAGGTTCCATAAATGTTAGATAACACCTATTAGGATGACCAAAATTTTAAATCTATACACAGTATTAAAAAACAACAAGGTGCTCCAAGGAGATGGTAGAAGCTAAGTATTTTGAGGAGAGGAAACTCACAGTCATTTATAGAAACAGCTGCAGTCTTATTTGAACTTTGTTGTATTTGGCTACACAACATATTCACTGGAGGGTACCTGTGTGTACTCCCCTTTTGTATTCAACCCCACAACAAAGTGCTATTTTCTAAGGACATGTCTACTGAAGCGGTTGTTTCGCTTCCATCTCAAGATTACCCCTATGGGGACATTGAGGACTTTGCTTTTATGGAGGATGATGCTAGGCGCATCAGGTGTGAAGCGGACATCCAGGAGCTGGAGGAGATGAAAGGTGAGACCCCCTTAAACATATATCATAAGTTATTACACTTAGAAAAGAAAGAGGTTGACTACTACTTGCATGCTGTATATCTTTCTAGATATCATAAAGATAAATACATACCACAAGGTTTCTTTGTAAAGAATAACCCTACTTTGGGTAGTACTAGCATGGAGTTTTGTAGAAGGTGGTGTGGCATTTTAAATAAATGTTCACACAACCTAATGTTATTAGTTATAAAGGAATTAATGGGACTCCAAAGTTTTTTTTTAAAAACTGATATCTCACAGATCAAGGACAAATTGTTACATGTATTAATAGATGATTATGAAACAGATTGGTTGAATACATTGTCTGTACAAGTCTCCAACTACAAACAGAAATTACTGGCTTTTATAAACAAAAAGTATAATACAGTGGAAAATGATTACAGGGATAGGAAGGTATATAAGTGGCTTTATGGTAAAAGTGACACACCATATCAGAGTAGAGGCAGGTATAATAAGAACAGACGGAACAATTTTAATATAGTTAACAGCAGTAGGGAGATTCATCAGGAAGTGAGATTCCAACCACACAAAAAGGGACAGCATCCATTAGTGGGGTGAATACTAGATCTTCACAGAAACACCCTTTACCCGTAGGATCAGAGACAGATACAATATGAGGGGTGGCAGGAAACACCACAAAAAAGTGACGACACGCAAACAGAAACAATAGTGTATAATTTAAGCCCATGTACTTTAACTGCAGATGAAATTTCACTGCTTAATAATGGCCTGTCGTTTATCCCCACACCCAAAAGTGACTCATTTATTTTACAAATAGACTTACATCTTTTTTATAACGCCATCTAAAATTGAGGGATTACTTTAAAGGTCAGTCCCGAATATGAGACAAAACCCTTTAGTGTACACACTCCTCCTTTAAGACCTTTACTTGCCTGTGTAATGCAGACATTTGCAAACATGATACCTCTAGAACCGGCACATGGGATAATTTGACACCACTCAAAAGAGGGGCTTTGAAAACTCTGGTAGAGGACAGCTCCATTGTGATTAGGCCAACCAATAAAGGCGTGTCATTGTGGTGCTAGATTATTCTATGTACAGGTTGGAGGCCTAACGACAACTTGATGATGGGTCTACTTACCGTAAACTCACTTTTAACCCTACTTTCAAACAAGAAGTTGATACAATTTTAGAGTTATCTCTTAATGCTTGTTACTTTGATGAAGATGTTCATAAATTCCTGACAGTAGATAACCCAATCTGTCCTATAATGTACATGCTACCCAAGATACATAAAAGTCTATTTAAACCACCAGGTCATCCAATTGTATCCGCTAGGGGTTCATTGTTTCAACTGCTGGCTTAATACATCAACTATTTACTACAACCTGTAGTCCAATCCACTGTTTCCTATCTGAGGGATTCTTCTGAACTTATCCACCAACTTAATCAGGTGGTTGGTATTTGTTTAACAGATATTCTTGTGACCAGGTATGTCATAAATCTATACACTATTATTCCTCATGCCCATGGGATGGATATGGTCAGAAGAATCCTGTCCACAAATGTTAATTATATAGGTTCACCCATAGAGTTCCTTATGCACCTACTAGAGCTCTGTCTTTTCAGGAATTTATTTTTATTCTTTGAGAACTGTTATTATTTGCAAACATTAGTCACCGTGATGGGATGCCAATATTTATATGTCCATGTATTAACATGAATATATTTTTACTCATGAACAGAGTTCTATTAGGTTTTATCGGCGTTACACAGATGACGTGTTCTTGGTTTAGAGGGGTGATTTGGAGTATCTTCACTTATGGTTTAACCATTTGAATTCCATTAATTCTACTGTACGGTTCAAGATGGATATTGATAATGATAAAATACATTTCCTTGATCTAGGGATTTATAAGAGGGAGACAACTGATGGTCTGAGATTATACACTACTCTCTATAATAAACCTACTGATAAGAACTCCATTCTACACTATAATAGTTTCCACCCTAAATTTCAAATGTAGGGGTCAGTTCTTACCAGCTCCTGCCTGTTGTACACAACAACACAGAGGGGGCTCACAAGAAATCACAACTGGACATGATGTCCCGCAAATTCATCAACAGAGGGTATCTACAATCACTTATAACGACACAGTGTGAGAGAGTCCATACATTAACTCAGCAATCTATCATCACTAAACCACTGAAACCAGTGGGCAGGCGATTGAATTATATCCCTACCTATACACCAGCATCACAATCTATTCAAAAGATTGTTAAACAACATTGGCCGATTGTATCTACAGATACCACCTTACCTTTTGAAGGCATTCCATCACCAAGGTTGGTCTATAAAAGATCAAAGAACCTTAGAGATCTGTTGGTGAAGACAGACCCTGTACAAAGCTACCAGAAAAATACATGGTTACCCCAGGGGAAGAAAGGCTGTTACAGATGCAGTAATTGCATGATGTGCAATGGCATTTTAACTGTCAACAAATTACATCATCTGCACACCAACAAAACCTTCACTATACGTCATCTTCTAACATGCACTTCGGATCATGTCATTTATGTGATAATCTGCCCATGTTCCCTTTATTACGTGGGAAAAAATGACTACCACATTCAGAGAGAGGTTGGCAAACCATAATTTTGCTATTAGGCTAGCTCTCAAGAAAGGCAACTCTGATCAACCTGTGGCTCACCACTTCCTACAAGCTGGACATGCCCTCTCTACCATGAGAACTATATTAATAGATCACATCCCCAAATCTTGACGGGGAGGTGATCGCGCCAAGGCCTTATTGAGGATGGAATCCCACTGGATCCATAGACTGGACACTGTTGCACCTAAATGTTTAAACATGACGATTGACTACAGCTGTTTCTATAAATGACTGTGAACTTCCTCTCATCAAAATACTCAGTTTCTACCATCTCCTTGGAGCACCTTGTTGTTTTTTAATATAGTGTATAGTTTTTACATTTTTGGCCATTCTAATAGGTGTTATCTAACATTTATGGAACCTTATTATGAGGTCACTTGCATTGATATGACCTACTTGATGCACTATAAGTTTTATGTTAACAAATGCCTAGTTATATTTTGTTCCGTATAGACTATAGTGTTTGACCAAAGTGTGTTTCTATTTTTTAAAATTAGTTTAGATTTAATATCCTTGTACGCTTAGTTTAAATACTGCTATGTGTACCGGTGCTGTTGCCATGGTGATTTGCTAAATGCCTGTGGGGGATGGTTACTCCTGGTTTATTTAACAGTTGGTAATATGGCAAGCTGCTGAATGCTATATATTATGATTGTATATGTGTCCCCATGACAACAGATGCCATTTTATGATGTCATCACGCAACACGTCCATGCAGTTTGGGCCTCTAAGTGTTTGTTGCGATTTGATTGCTTTGACTACGGTCACACGTGGGTGATGCAGATACACCTCAGATTGCAATCAGCTGTTTTTTTGCTGATTTCAGTGTTTTGCTCAGCCTATCAGGATATGGGGTAGGATTATATTAGGCACAGTTTTGGTGATATGTTTTATGCCTGTGTTGTGTTATATTCTTTTTTTTTAAATTCTTTTTATTATTTCACAGTTTAGGTTACAATAATTTTCTCGTTAGTACACATTTTTTGCATGTTATGAAAGCGTCTGTTATCAACATATTGACAATTCCATTTTTACATGATTCATATTTTTACCTTTTCATTTCACTATGTTCTTCAATTTTACAATCAGATATTTCTTATTGGTGTTTCTTGTATATGAGTCAATTTATTTGCTATGTCAAAGCCCAGCCGTATCAGTGGGAGGGATGGGCTGGGAAGAGGGAGGATAGCAGGGCGAAGAGAAAAAAAAAAAAAAAAAAAAAAAAAAAAAAAAAGTTTTTTTTTATAGGCTCCCCCCTCATCTCCACCTGTCCTCTCACACACCCCTCTATACCTCACGCCTCCCCCATGTCCTCTTCCAAGCAGAGCCACTCCCCTCTAAGTCTGTCCTCCATTATTCTTTCAGTATTTATAAAGGGTGCTAGAATTTGTTTTTGTTCATTAGAGTCTAACGCCTTTATATATATCTGCCATTTGTTCAAAAACCCTTTTAATCTATTAGGGTAGTCCATCTTAGTGTCCCATTGTTCGATCCACAACTGTCTTTGTATTTTGTTTCTCAGTTGTGTTATAGTTGGGGCTTTTTTATGGATCCATTGTTCTAATATGCATTTCCTTGCTAGGAGGATAATAGTTACTAACAGATTCTGTCCTCTAAACTGGGTCTTGTCCCATTTGAATAAGCAAATTTGAGCTATTCCCAAGTGGATTTCTATTTTTAGTTTCTGTTTGATCCAGTATTGTATTCTACACCAAAAGTATTTAATCTTTGGACAATTATAGAAAAAGTGAATAAATTCTGCATTTACCTTTTGGCATTTATTGCATTTATTAATATAGTCTGGATTCCATTTTATCATTCTGCGTGGAGTTATATAATCTTGGTGTAACATTTTTAACTGTGATTCCCTAAGAGGTATTGCAAGGGTTGCCTTTTTAACTGTTTTTAAGCTATCGCTTATATGTATCGATGTCAGGCTCTCCGCAACCTCTACACTCCATTTATCTGCTAATATCTCCATTCCTTCATTAGTGTTTCTATAATTCAGATTTCCATAGAATCCTGATAATGAGAAAGACCCTTTTTCATATGCCATTTGAGATGAGATAAAGAGCGGTGTATTCCAAAACTCAGTATCCCTTTTTATTAGATTCATAATATAATGTCGCATTTGCAAATAAGCGAAAAAATGAGTCCTCGGCAGACCATATTTATTTTGTAGATCCTGGAAAGATAAAACCGTTTTATTTAAAGTATCTAATATATCCCCAACCTTCTGGAGTCCTTTCTTTTTCCAGAGCTGAAATGGACTTGTATCTATCCCAGAGGGAAATTCAATGTTCCCTACTAGAGGGATATATTTAGAGGTTGGGAACTTTCGTTCCAAATATTTATGAGCTAGTCTCCAAGCTATTAGAGCATCCTTATATAAAAGATGATTTTGAATATTTATTGGCAAGTCTTTATGCTGGCTATATGGTAAGTAAGCTAAGCCAACTTCTCCCAAAACTGTCTGTTCTAATGCCTCTTCGTAGAAATGTTGTGAGTCTAGTTGCCAGTCCATTACTATACGTAGTAATGCTGACCAATTATAAAGCCTAAAATCAGGGAGGCCCAGACCCCCACTGAGAAATGGTGCATATAACTTTTTTAGAGCAATTCTTGCTTTCTTCCCTTTCCATAAAAATTTTCTAACTGCCCTATTTAAATTTTGCAAATCACTTTTCAGTATGAGAATCGGAAGCATCATAATGGGATATAGAATTTTCGGTAGAATTACCATTTTGATAAGATCTACTTTCCCAGCTAGAGATAGAGGAAGATGGTGCCAACTCTCTAACAAAGCTATAATTTCTGCACATTGTTTCGAAATATTTAATTTATACATAGCGTAGGGATCCTTGGTTAAATGGATACCCAAATATGTTAAGGTTTGTTCTACTTCTTTAAATGGGAAGTTATGCTCATCCTTATTCTTATGGTCTTTATTTAACCAGAGGATCTCGGATTTGGCCATATTGACCTTATATCCTGCTACTTTTCCGAATGTCTCTAGCACTTGTAGAATTATTGATATATAACTCCCTGGATCTTCTACAAATAATAGCATGTCATCTGCATAGAGAGATAGATGTAGCCTAACACCCTTAATTCCTATCCCTGGATATGATCTCTTCAGTTTTGTCACTAATGGATCCAAGCTTAAGTTAAAAAGGAGCGGAGACAGGGGACACCCCTGTCTAGTTCCTCTCTGCAATTTGACTCCAGTTGAGAAAACTCCATTTACCAAGATATAAGCTATCGGGTTGGAGTATATGCTCTTTATTAGTGATAGAAATGGACCTTTAAAGCCAAATCGCTCCAAAGTCATAAACAAGTGTTCCCATTCTATCCTGTCGAAGGCCTTCTCTGCGTCGAGAGACAGCAGGAAGGCCTCCGGCAGGTTGTTTGAGTCTTCCTTGGACTCCTTCCAGAAGTGTGAGATTATATGCAGAACCCTTCTTAGATTTTTCACTGAAGTTCTTCCATGCATAAATCCCGCCTGTTCCACATTAATAAGATCTGGTAAAATCATTTTTAATCTTTCTGCTAATAATTTCATTAGTATCTTATAGTCCGCGTTGAGCAGCGAGATTGGTCTATACGACTCAGGTTGTTCTTCCTGTTTTTTAGGCTTCAATATTAGTGAGATATAAGCACTTGAAAAAACCTGTGAGGGTATTTTTTTCTCCTGGAAATATTCATTAAATAGTCTACATAATATTGGAATTGCCTGTGATCTCAGTATTTTATATGCTTCTATAGGAAGCCCATCTGGCCCTGAAGCTTTCCCATTTGCCAATGAGGAGATAATCTTGCCTATTTCTTGCTCTGTAATAGACGTATTCAGCCTTTCTAATTGTTCCTCAGTTATTTTGGGTAAATCCATATTTTCCCACAGGTTTTCCCTCCAATTGTCTATGTCCTTATCTTGTTTAGTATATAATTCAGTAAAATAACCCTCAAAAGCTTTCACGATGTCTTGCGGCGTCTTATATACAATTCCTTTATACTTAATTGCCGCAATATTTTTACGAGCCACTCTAGCCTTAATTATAGAAGCTAAAAACTTACCCGACTTGTTTCCCCATCTGTAATATCTACTATTGCTTTTCAATTGTGACTGCGCCGATTGTTCTGCTAGGTGCGCATCTAATTCTTCCTTGCTTTTCCAATATATTTCGCGTGTTGTTACCGACGGTTTATCACAGTATTCATGATATACTTTTGCCAATTTCTCCTGGAGATTTTGCAAATGCCGTCGAGCGCTCTTACGTAAATTTGAGTCATATGAGATTATATTACCTGCTATCACTACCTTAGCCATTTCCCAGAATAACTCTATTTTGTTGGAGTGTTCTATATTATCCGTTATATAATCATTTCATGCCTGTTTTACATAATCTTGAAATTTCTTTGAAGAATATAAATAATAAGGAAATCTGAATGTATTTCTATTTTTGCATGGTACACTGTCTTGAATATTTAATTCTATCGGCGCGTGATCTGATACAATTATTTTGTGTATCTTTGTTCCAATGATCCTAGGAATAAATCTATTTGTGACTAAAAAGATGTCTATTCTAGATAAAGTAGGAACCGCTTTAGAAGCACATGTATAATCTCTACCATCTGGATTACATAATCTCCAAATATCCCTTAGTTGTAGCAATTCCTTTAATTTCTCAAAAATTTTCCTTTCAAATGTACCTGAAGGTCTTTTTTTTAAATACGTTCTGTTCTGGTTTAATCTTATTCTATCGCATACCGGGTCTGGGGTAAGATTAAAATCTCCTCCTAGTATCAGATTTTTATCTTGGAATGGAAGTAATTCTTGTATCAATTTAGTCCAAAATCTATTGGATTTTTCATTTGGAGCATAGACGTTGCAGAGAGTCAGCATCCCCCCGTCCACTTTAACCTGTGCTATTACGTATCTTCCTTCTATGTCTATCACTGTCTTGATAATTTCAACATTATGTCGTTTACCAAACAAAATTGCTACCCCCCTTTTCGCCCTAGAGTAAGAAGCATAAATTACAGTCCCCACCTAGTCTCTACGTAGTTTTATATGTTCTTGATCAGATAGGTGCGTTTCTTGTAACAACGCTATGTCTGTTTTAAGCCTTCTTAAATGTGTAATAATTGTATGCCTTTTAATAGGTGAGTGGAAACCTCCCACATTC
Organism: Bombina bombina; assembly: GCF_027579735.1. NCBI lineage: Eukaryota > Metazoa > Chordata > Amphibia > Anura > Bombinatoridae > Bombina > Bombina bombina. The sequence continues at coordinate 598,413,091 of NC_069502.1, forward strand.
CATGATGTGATTTTAATTACCATGTTTTATCCAAAATCTAGACTATTCTTTTGTCTAAAGAAGGGGGAGGGAGAGGCAGGAGGGGGAGAGAGAGAGAGGGAAGAAGAAGAAAAAAAAAAAAAAAAAATTTTGCAAATAAGTGAATAAGTGAATAATTTATAATTTTCCATACAAAAAATTCATAAAAAATTGTGTGTAAAGTGACACAAACCCAACGTGTCTCAAAAATAAATTTCGAGAAAAAAAATAAATAAATTCCAGAGTGACTTCTATGTGAAAAACACCCTTTAAATACCCCAATGGAGGGGGATTTTGTGCCAGAGTTAGATTTTGTGTGAAAAAATAATGTGAGAGAAAAAAAAAAAGCCTCACACTTTTCTTTCTGTGTGTGTGAGCTCCTAGGAATATGTTTCATTCCTGCATGACTTTTATGTGAAAATACACTCATTAAGTGCCCCATCCAGGGGGCTTTCTTTGTGCCCAACTTGTGTGCAAAAGAAAAAAAAAAAAGCCCGACCATCCTCCCCCCATCCCATCCACCCCCTTCAAACTCAAAACAGCATTATCAAGAACATTAAGCACTATCCTCGAGTAAGTCACATATTTATCATTATACAAAAAACAAAGAGGAACACTTAATGAAAGAAAAAAAGAAAAAAAAAGGTGCAATATACCAAACATGCTTAAACTCTCCTAAATATCTCATCTGTTTAACTTTGAACATCAAGTTTTAATTAACAGTACTATAGATTTAACTCTATTTTGAAGTTAGGTATTTCTGTGCTTCTTGAGGAGAGTCAAAAAATGTTGTCCCTCTATCTGTAAATATTTTTAGTTTTGCAGGGTACATAAGGAAAGCTTTTGTGCCTTCTTTGTTAAGGCTTGAACATAATGCTGAGAATTCTTTCCGTTTCTTAGTTAAATCTATTGAATAATCTTGAAAAAAAAGTAATTTTGATCCCTCATACATTACACTGTCTGCTTTTCTGTATGCCTGTAATATAGCTATTTTTGCTTGGAAATGTAATAATTTACATATTACCTGTCTAGGGTATTTATTATTCTCCCCATTTTGATTTTCTGGCCCTATTCTATGAACCCTTTCCATGCTGTTCTTTAGCTTTTCCTCTGGTAAATTCAATAATTTAGGGAGTACTGATTCACAAAAATGCAACAGCTCGTGTGACTTAATTGATTCTGGGATTCCTAGTATGCGAATATTATTACGTCTCGACCTGTTTTCTAGGTCCTCAATCCTTTGATATAATATTTGGTTTTGTTTAAGAACATTCTCCATTTTGTTGGAGTGTAATGCAGTAATCTCCTCTAAATCAGAGACCCTTTCTTCTAACTCAGTGTACCTTGCAGTAATTTGCTTGATCTCTTCAGTTATATTATCTAGACCCTTTTGCAAATTATCCATTTTAGGGATAAAAATTGATGAGATCTGCTGCACGATATAATGAGACTCTTTATCTACACTAGGACTTTCTGTTAAAGTACTTATAGATTCATTTAATCCTTCTGAGGGCCTCCTCTGTTTTTTATCATTGTTTTTTACTTTGGGCGGCATTTTGTTAGGGCCTAAAAATTTATCCATAAGCGGATCTTTCACTAGAAATGTTTTTAACGTCAATATTACACAAACCAGCACACAGATTTACACAGTATCATCATTCATTACCCTTAAATATACAAATTAACTTTTAATACCCGTGCAAACCCTCAGGGGTGAAGAGTAACTAATATGTTTGCATATAAAAGAGGGAATATTAATCTGAAATAATAAATGTAACTATAGTAAAATCACTGTTAAATAGGGTATTAACTTGACCTTTTCCTCACAGTTACAACATTGCTTTTCATACCCCCTATAATACAAACATAAGAATATCTGCAAAGTTATTATGCAAACAGCACCAGTTGTAGTTTCCTCAATTTGCTTCCAAAACTAAGCACACTTGATACAGTCTTTTTCTGCTCTTACCACCCCGTTTAAAATCTCTGTATATCTATTGTCCAGACAAATCTTCTTTCTGTTTGTAGAAAGCAAAAGTCCCCATAAGAGAAGTCTTACAACTTTGCTGGTATAAACAGGGGTGTAGAGGAAAAAAAGAGAAGAAAAGAAATAAAAAAACCAGGAGCAAGCCAGGGGGAAACCAGATACAGCCAAAGTTAAAAGCCAGGAATGTTGCTCTTTAAATCCAAATTCAGCATGTACTCCGTCACAGGTGTTAATTATCTACCTTCTCCTTGTATGTTTCTTTTCCTTCTTAGGCTATTATTTTAGCACTTCTAGCATTTATGCATTAATATAGTGCCCATTGACACCTTAAAGAGAAAGTTAATAGCCTTACAGCAGTGTATTTTTAGGACTGCCAAGCAAAAAAGAAAAAAATGGACTATGCTTTAACTTCAGCACTATGTAAATGAATAAGGTCCATTCAACAAAGTTTTTCTATTGACTTGCCCAGCAAAAAAGATAAAATACTTTTGTACAAGTTTCCAGTTGGAGACGTTATGTCTCTTTTACTCACAGTACCAAGCTTCAGATCTAGGCCTCTTTACGTAGCCCTCTTGTTAGCTCTTATAGGGTTTTTCTGGTCCGGTAACGTGTTTGCTGTTTCTAGATCCTTTAGCCGGCTTTACTGCTGCTTCAAAACCGCTGGGTATCTTAGTTGCCTGCCTCCCTCACGCAACATCGGTGGGAGAGAGGGGCTATACAGCTTCCCGGGTCACAGCGCTTTTCTTGTCCCGCTCTCTTAGGACTACTCCACGCTCGGCACTGTGTGACTTGCGGCGAGCCTCGGTCTTTGGCCCTGTAATCACCCCAGGACTCGGGGTTGCGGCGCGGTCAGACCACCGCCAATGATTCTGGAGGTTGAGCTCACTGCCTAACGCGTACACGTCCTGCGTCTAGGCTCCTCCCCGGAAGTCGAGCATCGGTGTGTGATATTCTTATGTGACCAAGGCCTCCTTGAGTGGCCGCAACGTTATATTTTTCACACATTGAAGATGTTTCTAAGAATCTCTTCGTGCTGGCTCAGTTGTTGATGATTTTCAAGGATTTACACTGGATCCTGGTCCTCAGCTATTTTTCTTCTGTTTATTCAAGGACCGTGCACAGAGTGGTTGATGATGCTGGTGAATACTGATCTCTCTGTATATATATATAGGGCTGTATACAAGCCCTATACCTTCGCCAATTATACTATGATCAGGGGAATAAACCGGGTAAACTCCTTGGCAGAGTAATCCATCGCAAAAAAAATAAATCTTACATACACTCAATCAAAAATAATAATAAAGGGGTTATAAAAGACAGTAAGTGAATTGCAGAAGCATTTTGACAATACTACCACACCCTATATAATCTAACTAACCCCTCAACCTCCCTCTTGGACTCATAAACTAGGGAAAACAATCTAAAATATCAGATTATCTATCAAACCTCCCCCTCACCAAATTAGATAAAGAAGACTCGGAAATACTGGACTCCATTCTCACAGATAAAGAAATAGCTTTAAAAAAATTAGCTAAAGTTCTTGCTACTAGGCTTAATAGGTTTCTCCCAAAGCTCATCTCTATGGACCAGGTAGCATTCATACCTGGCAGGGAAGCTAAGGATAACACCCTCAGAATACAACACATTATAGACTATGCAAAACATCAAAATCTCCCTCTGACTTTATTTTCAACCAACGCCAAAAAGGCCTTTGATAGGGTGGACTGGACCTTTCTAAGAAAGGTCATGTCCAGAATGAACTTTGGAGATCATTTTCTTCATATGGTCTTTTCCTTATAATCAGGCCCCAATGCTAGGGCGAGAGTGAATGGCACACTCTCAGACCCTTTCCACATAACCAATGGAACATGTCAGGGATGTCCTCTTTCCCCCTTCTATTTATTTTATCCTTTGAAGTGTTAGCGCAAAAAATCAGACTCAATAAAAACATCTGGTGATAAAGAACACAAACTATAATAATGTATGCCGATGATATTTTATTTACTTTATCCAATATAGACATCACTATACCAGAATTACTGATCAAATTGCATTATTATGGCCAGGTTTCCAATTTTCACCTCAACTTATCTAAGTCAGAACTATTAAACATTTCTTCATCTTCACACCTTATCCAACAAATTGCCACAAAATATCAGATAACACTAGCTCCAGACAAACTAAAATTCCTTGGAATATTTCTATCGGCCAAATCAGATGCCCTGTTTAGTTATATTTACTTACAGCTTAAAAGTGAAATTACTAAAGACTTGAATTCCTGGAACAACAAACCCCTTTCATGGCTGGGTAGGATAGGACTTATTAAAATGAATATCCTGCCCAGGATACTATACCTGTTCCAAACATTGCCAATTCCCCTACCCACCAACTTCATGCCACAATTACAATCTCTCTTACATTATTTTTTGTGGGGGGGAAGTGAAGCAGAGTACAAAGACAAACAATGTTTTTAGCCAGGGAGAGAGGAGGCCTGGGTGTGCCTAATCTTACCCTATATAGAAGAGCCATTTTCCTGCAACAGATCTTAGAATTGAGTCCAAACCTAGATAAAAAGGCCTGGGTTCGCTTGGATAATGACATCCTTGAGAAAGGTAACGTCCTTGCACTTGCATGGACAAAGCCTAGAAAACGTCCAGACACATTATCGCATTACTTTACTATATCGGAGACATTTAGAGAGTGGGATAAAACAATAGCCACCAATCCGCACATCTCCTCCAGATATGGGCCACTTATCCCTATCAGAGAAAACACAGACCTTCGTCTGGGTACTGCATGCATTTCACACAGACCAGTATACAAACTGAGAGAGGGAACAGTACATTTCGCTATTGAGCAGGAGACTCTAGTAACCTTAGAAAAACTGCAACAGTGGGATATTAAAACATTTCCCACATGGCTCACCAGGACACAAATAGTAAATTATATACTAACACATAGGCATAAATCTAGAATGCAAAGAGATCTTACACCCTTCGAACAACTGTGCACATAGCAGTCTCCTTCAAGACACACTGTTTCTCTTTTATACAAAATATTATTACTGCCCGATGATCAGACACTACCTACATTTGCTAGATCATGGCACACCGAAATGAACTTAGAATACGATCCAACAATATGGAATAAATCATTTCAAATAGCCATAAAAGCATCCTCTTCCGCCACTATACAGGAGATGCATTTTAAATTCCTTAGCAGGTGGTACCTGACACCTAACAGACTGCATAAATCTAACCCCCAAATTAGCAACAAATGTTGGAGGATGTGGACAAATGGGTACAATGCACCATATATGGTGGTCTTACCCCCACATCATAGATTTTTGGAAAGGAGTCTTGAAATCCATCTCTTCGGTGATAGGTACTACTATCACACCCAAATTACATCTACTACTATTTCTGAAAATTCCCAACTTGCAGAGCAAATTAAATATGACCCTTTTTCTTATAATGGTTTATAGTGCTAAGAAATTAATCCCTAAACAATGGAGATCTAACAAAACACCTACACTTCATGAATGGTACTCACAAACCTCAGATATACTACAACTCGAACGCTTCCATTACCTAAAAATTAATAAGCTGGAGTATCACCAAGAGCTACTGGACCTGTGGAGCAGACTAAAAATTTAGTTGAACCCAGACCTAAACTTACAACTGAACAATTAAGCACCAACTCCCCCTTCCCCATTCACTACACCCTCCTCCCTATACCCACCCCTCTTTCACATCCTATAACTCATCTTGAAATAACTTTTTCACTAAAATTCCAATCACAACATATTCCTAGTCCTCACCTTTCGCTCCTTTCTTTTGCTTTTATTTTTTCCCTTGTTGTATGTAAAGAGACAAAAATACAGTTTATAATTTTGTTACTGTTTATTGAATACTCAACAGGTAAACAAGCACAACAATCTGTATGGACTGTTTTTTTTGTTTTTTAATAAAAAAATTTTGAGGTTCAAATCAGGGCTTACAAAATAAAGTTTATCAATAGAAAACAAAAAAACAAACAAAGAATACAGAGGCATTATAGCAAAAGCTACATAAAGAAAAATAACTGTACATATAGAGTACAAAGTCATATGATACATTACCAAAACATAAGTATGCATATTACTCTCCCTCACAGTCCAAATTAGACAACTTTTGGGTCTCAAGCAGTGAACCTCTTTTTTTATTTTTTATATATTTCTTTAACAGGATAAAAACTGACATAGCTAAATTCTAAACTGAAATGGATAGACTTATATATCTAGGTCAAGGTATAATAGGATATTGGGAATTTAAGTGCTAAGTGAATACGATCTTGCAATAAAGCCCCTCAAAAATACAAATTTTAAATGTACACTCTGTTAAATAAAGGACTAATAGTTTGATTATTTAAAGATTACTCACTGGGTGCATCTTTAGTCAAAGCTTTTTGCTTAAAAGATAAAATAGCATAAATACACTGCTGAAAAAGATATATAGAAGAAATGATATGGGAAGGAACAGAAGTAAAAAGTAAAAACAAACAAACAGTTATAAGGAGTCGATATAGGAGATATCAAGGCAGGTATTGTGATATATTGTATGCAAATGTTTATTGCCACATGGGTATGGGCCCAAAAATATAAGAGAGCAAAAAGTAGCCTGCTACTAGAATAATGGGCATGCATAACTGTACAATATCCTAATAAAAACATTTGATGGACAATACTATGCACTGACCTCCCGTTAACTAATCCAAGCAATATGCCAAAAAAAAAGAAAGCAAGATAGCCATGTCTTAATAGTAGTTGAGAGACTTAGCTATAAATAGATCTATTTCACAACGCATCACATACCATAATATTATAGTGAATTTTAGTTCAATGAAGAGGGTTATTGCAGTATTTTGCAAGGGAAACCACAAAGAAAAATACTCTAGATCAAATTTACCTTGCTAGAGTATATTCCTGAATGGGGGGAGTAGGAGGATAAATGAAATGACTAAGCAGGTATAGATTTATCAAGATTTTCCTATTTATTTGTTTTTTATTTTCATTATTATGTAATAGTAGCGTTTTGTCAATGTTGTTATTATTATATTCTGTGTTAACTCAGTTAGTTTTCTGGGCGGGTTTCCCCTTTCTTTGGGCTCAAATTGCTTATTTATTTACATGGACTGGTTCTCATTTATGAATTGCCCCTGTTGATGTCAAAAACTTAATTTCCAATGCGATCTTATTTTGAAAATTGCTATGACCGGAAGTGGCCTGGTATCGCGGCATCAACTTCCGTTTTAGCTTTTGGGAGACATAGTTTATTCGATTCACCGGTCTCTATCATGTGACCGGAAGTTCTTTGGTCCACCGGTCTGCATCATATGACTGGAAGGTGCAGCATCATATTCCCCATTGACTTATGGGATATGTAGTTCCCTCACTTATTAGGACTACAGATCTTTCTCAGATATTCGGTATTACCCGATCTTACTATGGCTCATTGTCTCTATGTGTCTATAACATATAATGTCAGAGTCAATGTGCCAATATGTAATAGAATCGGTTACTGGGAATAGTCAATTCTTTGAATAATGTATGTAATTTCTTACGATGCTGATCTGTCACTGCTTATAGTAAAACTGCTTCTAATAAAACTCGCTATATTAATTCTAAGCACATTCTTGGATCTTAATAAAACTCACTTTCTTAATTCTAGGCACATTCTTGGATCCTAATATTGAATAGCTTTACAATTTACTTTTATTTGTTCATACTTTCGTAATGGATAGCCGTTTCACTGCTTCCTTCTAGTTCTTTTGAAAATAAAGCCTATGGGTATTCTCAAGGAGCCATTGAGTCATATATGACCTTGATAAAGTATAGACCTGCAATGTTTATCTAACTTAACATTGTGAGACGTTTATTGCATCCTAATGCTGTATCTCACCGCCGATGGTGGGATGACAAACTGTAATTTCTCAAGAGGGATCAAGGATCTTCCTATCTGTTCACAGTGAAGGTGTAAGCTCAAATCTAATTGGGAGGGTTTCATTACATTTGTATGTGTATATAAAGGACTTTAGGTGACCATTAACCAGAAATCAGCTGGTGTAAGATCAGACATAAATACACTCAAAGTGATGGCTTCTGTTTGACTTTGGGGCAGACATGGGGTAGAGGATACAAGATACAAAATCTTCAAATGATGATATTTCATTTCACACATTAAGTAGTCCTACATTGGATTGTTAAGTATAGACCAGTGTATGAATACAGGGTTTTTTCTTTTCTATGATACTTTTTTAGTTCAATATGACAATTTTAAAGTTGTCATACTGAATGTGTTCAGTTTGACAAAGCTGGGTGTATTCAATATGACATTGTCGCAATTCCTTAGGTCTATTATTCCCGTGTATGGATCTGTTGCCAGGTGTTAATTACTTGACAAATGTACTTATGCTTGTATATTTACTCATTGGTGCTGATGTATCTTTGTGACCAAATTGTCCTATGCCTGATGTTATGTTTCTCTCTCTGATATGATTTTGTTCTTTAATGAGCTACATTTCCCTTGGTTTTTATAGGAAACGGAGAGGGTTAGTATTTTCGATTTTCACTTCCACTCTAGTTTATAGCTTTCATGTATTCGATCTCCCTTTATAGGTACATAGAAAATAGTGATGAATGCGGAGGTAAATATTTAGTTGGGATACTGTGTGGGGTAACCAACTTAGCGGTCGCATGTTGGGATCCTACCTCTCTAACTTAGGTCATATCATATTTGAGCACTCGGAGATGGATGGTGGTTGTTATTTAATAGATGTCATTTAATGGAGATCAGGTGTGCAAGGTCTTCTTTCTGATTTAAACCTCTAGGGTATAGACAGTCCATCATAAATATCCATCTTGACTCATTGAATAGTAGTTTTTGCTCATGGTTTCCTCCTCTCCAGTCTTTTTTGACCTTCTGTATCCCAAAATAACTAAAATCTTTCAGATTCCCCTTGTGGGTAGTTGCAAAATGCTTGTAGAGTGGGGTATCTATTCTGCCTTTCTCTATGCATAGGATGTGTTCCCTGATCCTATCTTTGAGGGCCCTTGATGTCTGCCCTATATATTGTAATCCGCAGGAGCAGGAAACTAGATAGATCACATTTTTGTCGCTACATCTGATCAACTCTTTGATCCTATGTTTCTCGTTTCTCTGATGTGATGAGAAAGTATCCGTTTTTCGTCCGTTCTTACAAGCTTTACAGCTTGGACATGGGTAGAAGCCTTTAATGCTTTTTCCTTGGTGATTGGTTGTGTCGTTATTATTTCCTTTCCTAGGTATACTAGGAGCTATCATCGTTTTCAGGTTCCTAGTTCTCCTATAAATGAATCTCGGATGTGGATTCAGCCTTTCCCCAATCACGTCATCATCTTTGAGTATCGCCCAATGTTTCTTAATAATCTTTTCCAGGATGGATCTGTTCTCACAGTACTCGGATATCATAGGTACGTTGATTGTTTCATCATCCCAGGTTTTTCTTGGTTTGTTTTTATAACTCAGGAGGTTCTCTCTCTTGATCTTACTGACTTCTTTGATTTTATCATCCAACGACTTATTGTCATACCCTCTTTCCAAGAAACGTTGTTTCAGTATGTCAGCCTGTGCAGTCCATTGTTCTATAGTAGAACAATTTTTCTTGACCCTCAAGAATTGGCCCTTGGGTATATTTGACTTCCAGGTGGGATGATGGCAGCTTGTGTTATGGATATAGTTGTTACAGTCAACCTCCTTGAAGAAGGTTGACGTCTCGATCTTCCCATCTTTCACTTCAATTCTCAGATCCAGAAAGTCCAGTTTCTCTTGGCTGTATTGGTATGTAAACTTAAGATTCTTTTCGTTGTGGTACATTACATTGATAATATGTAGCAGATCTTCCAATGTTCCACTCCAAATCAAAAAGATGTCATCTATATATCTTGAATATAGGACCAGGTCCGCGCCAGCTGGACATGAGTCCCAGAAGATGTTTTCCCATAGGCCCATGTAGAGATTGGCGTAGCTTGGCGCGAACCTGGTCCCCATTGCTGTGCCGCACAATTGCCTGTAAAACTGATTATTGTTACAGAAATAGTTGTGATTCAAGATATATTTAATACAGTCCAAAATGAATATCCTCTGTTCTTCTGGTATTTCCTCATCCTTTAGTAGGAATGAGTTTACTGCTTCAATCCCTAGGTCATGTGGGATACTTGTATAAAGTGACGTAACGTCACATGTGGCCATTATATAGTTGTTCTTCCAGGTCATTGAATTTAGCAGTGACAGAATTTGTTTGGAGTCTCTGAGATGTGATGGTAATGATATTACATATTTCTGTAACATCTTATCCATGTATTCAGATAAGTTGCTTGTCAAAGATCCTATCCCAGATATAATGGGCCTTCCTGGTGGATCGTTTAAGGATTTATGGACTTTCGGTAGTTGATAAAATACGGGTGTTTTTTGGTATGGTATTCTTATGTAATTATATTCCCTTTCACTGAGTATCCCTTCGGTTTTAGCTGTTCTGAGGAGGGCATCTAGCTTTTTCTTGAACCTAACTACTGGGTTGCTGCAGAGCTTTTGGTAGGTATTGGTGTCATTTAGAATCCTCAGACATTCGTCCTCATACTTTACCTTGTCCATAATAACAATTATGCTGGTTATAGGGTAGAATGAAGACTTCGCCTTCAGATCAGTATGTGTAAATCTGTTATCTATATTGCTACTTAGAGGTGTTTGATAAGTATCAATGGGAGATTTTAGAAAATGCCTTTTTAGGGTTAATTTCCTTACCAGCTCCTTTGCGCTTATGAAAGTTTGAAACTTGTCCATTTTCTTAGATGGAGCAAAGCTCAGTCCATATGAGAGTACCTCTTTCTCTTTTTCTGTCAGAACTGTGGAGCTTAAGTTAAACAGTCCTTTCGTCGTTTTGACAGTATCAACACTTCTGGGGTCGCTACTCTTTGGGCTTCGTGTTATGATCTGTTCAGGCTTCTGTTTCCTTGACCTGCTGCCCCCTCTGGACCCTCTAGAGGTCTTTTTTTGTTTACGGAACAGGATTGTTCTTCCATGTCCAGGTTCTTTCTCTTTAATGTTGATTTGTTTTTCTCTTTTTCCCTTGGTGGAAGGGGGCTTTCCCCTAAAAAAAACTCGCCTGTTTCTTGGCTTTTTTCTTGAGAGACCTTATGCCCATACAGGCCATAGAGAACACAATGATTACATGTATAACGGACACAGAAAACAAAGTTGGAAAGACGACCCTCCCTACAACCAAAATATATCCAAAGAATCACAATGGAGGAACAACCAGCAACACTCCTATGTTGTTGTGGGGTGTGTTTTTGTTGGCCCACCTTCACATTGGAGTATTGCTGGTTGTTCCTCCATTGTGATTCTTTGGATATATTTTGGTTGTAGGGAGGGTCGTCTTTCCAACTTTGTTTTCTGTGTCCGTTATACATGTAATCATTGTGTTCTCTATGGCCTGTATGGGCATAAGGTCTCTCATCAAACCTTGAATGATTTTTCCTTTGGTCCATGAAGAATGGACTCTTTCCATAGTTGTCCCCTAGTGGAAACGGTGATCTTCTATCATCACGATAATGGTGCTGCCGTCTGTGATAATGAGTTTGTGGACGGAAGTGGCCATAGTATGGCCTGGTATTTCCAAACCTGGGTTCATGTTCCCAATTTGTTTGGTCCTGGTTTCTTCTGTTGTCATAGCGTGGTCTCCTTTCGGGGTAGTTGTAGTTGTTATAATCTCTTGGGTATTGTTGGTCCTCCCGGTGTGCATTATACACATAGCTTCTGTTGTATGGAGAATCTCTTGTGTGAGAATAGTAGCTGTTGTTTGGCCTGACAGGGGACCGGAAGTACGGTCTTCGTCTTCCATAACTCTCATTCCCTGTTTTGGAATGGTATCCCTGTTTTTTCTTTTTTCTATAGTTCACCTCTGTCCAGTTGTCTCTTACATCTTCCGTTCTCTCTTCACTGTCTTGTTCTGTTGTGTCTTGCGGACAGTTCCCCCTTTCCTCATACGGTGGGTCGGTCTCTCGTGTGTTGTCCATATCTACCGTTTTTTTGGCATCCAATTCTCTATTTAGTTTCTTCATCTTTTTCTGGATTACGTCCTCTCTCGTTTTCATGACTCGTTTTATTAGAGTTTCTCTTCTTTCGGTTATTTCTTTAGATTCTGGTTCTGTGCTTTCCAGATTAGTTAGTAGTACCTCATCATCTTTAATCTCATCATCTAGTTTTAAGATTAGGGATGACTTAAATTCGATGATGAGTCTCATTAGTTGTCTTGAAGTTTCCAATAGGATATTCATCCATTTTTCTGCAAAATCTGGATCAGCTAACTGAAATGAACACTCTTTTCTAATAATCAAGCCTTTAGGAATGATGTCCAGTTCTAAACATTTGTTTAGAAATGAGATTTCGGCTTTATACTTAACTTCAGAAATAAGAAGTTTTTCTAAGTTTCTGAAAATAGATTGAATGTCTAATCTGTCTGGATCATTGTCATGATCATCTAACGGTGTGGTTATACTTAGGGTAATATCCCTTCTGAGTGTTGACAACAGATCCATATTGGTGTATGGGAATAAGACGGGCTATAGCCTATAATTGGGAAATTCCTGTGCAATACTTTGTAGAATGCTGCACTAATATCAGGGGTCTTGGTGTGTGGCTGCTCAGGACCTACTAGGAAAGACCAATCTATAAGAACAGGAGAAGTGGACCGAGCGCTACACCCAGGGCCTTAAGCTTACTAACTATATAGCCTCCTAGTAGGCTAACAATACAAAAGTTAAAATTGGGAGAGAGTAAGCGCTAAAAAGCTTAAAAGGCTAGTAAAAGGTACTGTCAGGCCAAACAACAGCTACTATTCTCTCACAAGAGATTCTCCGTACAACAGAAGCTATGTGTATAATGCACACCGGGAGGACCAACAATACCCGAGAGATTATAACAACTACAACTACCCCGAAAGGAGACCACGCTATGACAACAGAAGAAACCAGGACCAAACAAATTGGAAACATGAACCCAGGTTTGGAAATACCAGGCCATACTATGGCCACTTCCATCCACAAACTCATTATCACAGACGACAGCAACATTATCGTGATGATAGAAGATCACCGTTTCCACTAGGGGACAACTATGGAAAGAGTCCATTCTTCATGGACCAAAGGAAAAATCATTCAAGGTTTGATGAGAGACCTTATGCCCATACAGGCCATAGAGAACACAATGATTACATGTATAACGGACACAGAAAACAAAGTTGGAAAGACGACCCTCCCTTCAACCAAAATATATCCAAAGAATCACAATGGAGGAACAACCAGCAATACTCCAATGTGAAGGTGGGCCAACAAAAACACACCCCACAACAACATAGGAGTGTTACAATACAAGAAAAAAGCCAAGAAACAGGCGAGGTTTTTTTAGGGGAAAGCCCCCTTCCACCAAGGGAAAAAGAGAAAAACAAATCAACATTAAAGAGAAAGAACCTGGACATGGAAGAACAATCCTGTTCCGTAAACAAAAAAAGACCTCTAGAGGGTCCAGAGGGGGCAGCAGGTCAAGGAAACAGAAGCCTGAACAGATCATAACACGAAGCCCAAAGAGTAGCGACCCCAGAAGTGTTGATACTGTCAAAACGACAAAAGGACTGTTTAACTTAAGCTCCACAGTTCTGACAGAAAAAGAGAAAGAGGTACTCTCATATGGACTGAGCTTTGCTCCATCTAAGAAAATGGACAAGTTTCAAACTTTCATAAGCGCAAAGGAGCTGGTAAGGAAATTAACCCTAAAAAGGCATTTCCTAAAATCTCCCATTGATACTTATCAAACACCTCTAAGTAGCAATATAGATAACAGATTTACACATACTGATCTGAAGGCGAAGTCTTCATTCTACCCTATAACCAGCAAAGGGAGTCACATCGAGACATTCGAAATGAATATCTGTCAAGACATCAGGAACCTGAATTTATCCAAATGTAATAAAATCAGGCATAATCTGACAAGATCACAATTGGAGACAATTAAAAACCTAGAAAAGAATCATAAACTGACTATAAAACCAGCCGACAAAGGAGGTGGAATTGTTATTATGGACAAGGTAAAGTATGAGGACGAATGTCTGAGGATTCTAAATGACACCAATACCTACCAAAAGCTCTGCAGCAACCCAGTAGTTAGGTTCAAGAAAGAGCTAGATGCCCTCCTCGGAACAGCTAAAACCGAAGGGATACTCAGTGAAAGGGAATATAATTACATAAGAATACCATACCCAAAACACCCGTATTTTATCAACTACCGAAAGTCCATAAATCCTTAAACGATCCACCAGGAAGGCCCATTATATCTGGGATAGGATCTTTGACAAGCAACTTATCTGAATACGTGGATAAGATGTTACAGAAATATGTAATATCATTACCATCACATCTCAGAGACTCCACACAAATTCTGTCACTGCTAAATTCAATGACCTGGAAGAACAACTATATAATGGCCACATGTGATGTTACGTCACTTTATACAAGTATCCCACATGACCTAGGGATTGAAGCAGTAAACTCATTCCTACTAAAGGATGAGGAAATACCAGAAGAACAGAGGATATTCATTTTGGACTGTATTAAATATATCTTGAATCACAACTATTTCTGTAACAATAATCAGTTTTACAGGCAATTGTGCGGCACAGCAATGGGGACCAGGTTCGCGCCAAGCTACGCCAATCTCTACATGGGCCTATGGGAAAACATCTTCTGGGACTCATGTCCAGCTGGCGCGGACCTGGTCCTATGTTCAAGATATATAGATGACATCTTTTTGATTTGGAGTGGAACATTGGAAGATCTCCTACATACTATCAATGTAATGAACCACAATGAAAAGAATCCTAAGTTTACATACCAATACAGCCAAGAGAAACTGGACTTTCTGGATCTGAGAATTGAAGTGAAAGATGGGAAGCTCGAGACGTCAACCTTCTTCAAGGAGGTTGACTGTAACAACTATATCAATAACACAAGCTGCCATCATCCCACCTGGAAGTCAAATATACCCAAGGGCCAATTCTTGAGGGTCAAGAAAAATTGTTCTACTATAGAACAATGGACTGCACAGGCTGACATACTGAAACAACGTTTCTTGGAAAGAGGGTATGACAATAAGTCGTTGGATGATAAAATCGAAGAAGTCAGTAAGATCAAGAGAGAGAACCTCCTGAGTTATAAAAACAAACCAAGAAAAACCTGGGATGATGAAACAATCAACGTACCTATGATATCCGAGTACTGTGAGAACAGATCCATCCTGGAAAAGATTATTAAGAAACATTGGGCGATACTCAAAGATGATGACGTGATTGGGGAAAGGCTGAATCCACATCCGAGATTCATTTATAGGAGAACTAGGAACCTGAAAACGATGATAGCTCCTAGTATACCTAGGAAAGGAAATAATAACGACACGACCAATCACCAAGGAAAAAGCATTAAAGGCTTCTACCCATGTCCAAGTTGTAAAGCTTGTAAGAACGGACGAAAAACGGATACTTTCTCATCACATCAGAGAAACGAGAAACATAGGATCAAAGAGTTGATCAGATGTAGCGACAAAAATGTGATCTATCTAGTTTCCTGCTCCTGCGGATTACAATATATAGGGCAGACATCAAGGGCCCTCAAAGATAGGATCAGGGAACACATCCTATGCATAGAGAAAGGCAGAATAGATACCCCACTCTACAAGCATTTTGCAACTACCCACAAGGGGAATCTGAAAGATTTTAGTTATTTTGGGATACAGAAGGTCAAAAAAGACTGGAGAGGAGGAAACCATGAGCAAAAACTACTATTCAATGAGTCAAGATGGATATTTATGATGGACTGTCTATACCCTAGAGGTTTAAATCAGAAAGAAGACCTTGCACACCTGATCTCCATTAAATGACATCTATTAAATAACAACCACCATCCATCTCCGAGTGCTCAAATATGATATGACCTAAGTTAGAGAGGTAGGATCCCAACATGCGACCGCTAAGTTGGTTACCCCACACAGTATCCCAACTAAATATTTACCTCCGCATTCATCACTATTTTCTATGTACCTATAAAGGGAGATCGAATACATGAAAGCTATAAACTAGAGTGGAAGTGAAAATCGAAAATACTAACCCTCTCCGTTTCCTATAAAAACCAAGGGAAATGTAGCTCATTAAAGAACAAAATCATATCAGAGAGAGAAACATAACATCAGGCATAGGACAATTTGGTCACAAAGATACATCAGCACCAATGAGTAAATATACAAGCATAAGTACATTTGTCAAGTAATTAACACCTGGCAACAGATCCATACACGGGAATAATAGACCTAAAGAATTGCGACAATGTCGTATTGAATACACCCAGCTTTGTCAAACTGAACACATTCAGTATGACAACTTTAAAATTGTCATATTGAACTAAAAAAGTATCATAGAAAAGAAAAAACCCTGTATTCATACACTGGTCTATACTTAACAATCCAATGTAGGACTACTTAATGTGTGAAATGAAATATCATCATTTGAAGATTTTGTATCTTGTATCCTCTACCCCACGTCTGCCCCAAAGTCAAACAGAAGCCATCACTTTGAGTGTATTTATGTCTGATCTTACACCAGCTGATTTCTGGTTAATGGTCACCTAAAGTCCTTTATATACACATACAAATGTAATGAAACCCTCCCAATTAGATTTGAGCTTACACCTTCACTGTGAACAGATAGGAAGATCCTTGATCCCTCTTGAGACATTACAGTTTGTCATCCCACCATCGGCGGTGAGATACAGCATTAGGATGCAATAAACGTCTCACAATGTTAAGTTAGATAAACATTGCAGGTCTATACTTTATCAAGGTCATATATGACTCAATGGCTCCTTGAGAATACCC
The DNA here is from genome assembly GCF_027579735.1 of Bombina bombina. NCBI lineage: Eukaryota > Metazoa > Chordata > Amphibia > Anura > Bombinatoridae > Bombina > Bombina bombina. The sequence continues at coordinate 598,430,089 of NC_069502.1, forward strand.
ATAGGCTTTATTTTCAAAAGAACTAGAAGGAAGCAGTGAAACGGCTATCCATTACGAAAGTATGAACAAATAAAAGTAAATTGTAAAGCTATTCAATATTAGGATCCAAGAATGTGCCTAGAATTAAGAAAGTGAGTTTTATTAGGATCCAAGAATGTGCTTAGAATTAATATAGCGAGTTTTATTAGAAGCAGTTTTACTATAAGCAGTGACAGATCAGCATCGTAAGAAATTACATACATTATTCAAAGAATTGACTATTCCCAGTAACCGATTCTATTACATATTGGCACATTGACTCTGACATTATATGTTATAGACACATAGAGACAATGAGCCATAGTAAGATCGGGTAATACCGAATATCTGAGAAAGATCTGTAGTCCTAATAAGTGAGGGAACTACATATCCCATAAGTCAATGGGGAATATGATGCTGCACCTTCCGGTCATATGATGCAGACCGGTGAATCGAATAAACTATGTCTCCCAAAAGCTAAAACGGAAGTTGATGCCGCGATACCAGGCCACTTCCGGTCATAGCAATTTTCAAAATAAGATCGCATTGGAAATTAAGTTTTTGACATCAACAGGGGCAATTCATAAATGAGAACCAGTCCATGTAAATAAATAAGCAATTTGAGCCCAAAGAAAGGGGAAACCCGCCCAGAAAACTAACTGAGTTAACACAGAATATAATAATAACAACATTGACAAAACGCTACTATTACCTAATAATGAAAATAAAAAACAAATAAATAGGAAAATCTAGATTTATACTAGAATTTGTGGCAATAATAGGAACCAATTAACCTTTAAGATGGGAAAACATAAACATAACATAGGAAATATCCCAGAGATGCAATGGGTGAAACAGGAAACATAACATAGGAAATATCCCAGAGATGCAATGGGTGAAACAGGAAAGGGAGGTGCCTCTAAAAATGGCGCCAAAACAGCACCAATCATTTCAACACTGACCCTACTTAAAGCTCCCAGATTTTCTGATACAGTATAGTCTTGAGAAAGGCCTAGTCTAGGCCGAAACGCGTTGGCATACTGGTGAGCTTGGTTTTAATTACCTATATTATATATCATATACAGTGTTGCACTATTTGTTTCTCTTTTGTTCCCTTTTAGGTATTTTATCGATGTATTTGTTTGTTATGGATCTTACCAAGGATTTTTAACATCTGAATTAAGGATTTGTTTTCACTAGATCTTTAGTGCTTTTTAATATTTTCACTGATTTTCTATTTTTGTCTTTTGATATTTTTGTCTTTTGATTTTTGTCTTTTGATTTTTGACCTTTGTTTATCATTTGAATTCAAGTTTTCCAGGTGGATTTTTTCACAAGTTATTTTTATTTTTATTTTTATACACCTCACGGATTTACAATTTTTTAATTTAGCAGCTGAACCACAATAATTTGACCCACTCAACGTTTACATTCTACTATTATTGACTTCACGTTATATTTCTACACGTCACTTTGGAGGAAACACTACTGGATTCACTTACATATAACCAGTTGAACATTTGAACATTTTTTATGTACGCCAATTTTTGTGAACACTATTTTTTGTGAATGCTATTTTTCTTTTTTGTGAATGCTATTTTTCTTTGTTGAAAGCTATTGTGTGCACTCAATCACTTAGGTTGTTTATATTATTGTGTGTACATGTCCTTCTAACTCCTCATCACTGGCTCACTAAGTCAGCGTCACATGCTATACTCCATTGGATATTTTTAGATATTTTTAGATTTGTTTATTATATATTTTTTTGTTAAGTCAGACATGGATCCATGCGTCTGATTGCCATTTGTAAATTTTTATATGTATTAAAATGTACCTTTTACTAGCCTTTTAAGCTTTTTAGCGCTTACTCTCTCCCCATTTTAACTTTTGTATTGTTAGCCTACTAGGAGGCTATATAGTTAGTAAGCTTAAGGCCCTGGGTGTAGCGCTCGGTCCACTTCTCCTGTTCTTATAGATTTATCAACTCTGAATATAACATTTATGAAAGAGGAACCAAAACTAGAAAGAGCTATAGCTGCAAACTAAATAGGTACTAAAAACAAACAACAAAATATAATTTAAAATTCAGACTATTAGAGGGTAGTTTGCAAAACCTCTTTTGTGATAATAATGTATATGTTGCAACAATAGCCTGCTCCAGGGAACATGATTAAGGCTCTGTCTTAATAAAAGTAACATAGCAATTATAAGGTTTAAGCACATTATGGGGCCTATTTATCAAAGATCTTGCGGACCTGATCCGACAGTGCGGATCAGGTCCGCAAGACCTCGCTGAATGCGGAGAGCAATACGCTCTCCGCATTTAACTTTGCAACACCACCCCCTGCTCACTCGCTGCCAATTGGCCGCCAGCAGGGAGGTGTCAATCAACCTGATCATACCTGATCGGGTTGATTTCCGGCGATTCCTGTCCGCCTCATCAGAGCAGGCGGACAGGGTTATGGAGCAGTGGTCCTTAGACCGCTGCTTCATAACTGCTGTTTCTGGCGAGTCTGAAGAATCTCCAGAAACACTGGCTCACAAGCTCCATTCGGAGCTTGATAAATGGGCCCCTATATATAACCTGGGTATATTATGTCAACATATTAGTGGCCTGTATATACTAATTTCCAACCTATCTAAGGTATTATGAAGCCTGCTAAATATAGGTATGATGTGGTCCTGGGTTCATAGGAGCAGTCTATGACTTACATAATAGTCTCAGGGAGAGAGGAAAAAAAACAAATAAAAACATAAACTTATTGGACTCTTTAGGCTAAAGTCAACTAATGCGTCTCTGAGTTCTTGTAGCATCTCCCCATATTGTCTCTCTAGTCCCAACCATGTAAGAGATAAGTTGAGCTCGGGGTGGGTATCTTCTGTATCCCACACCACAGCGGAAGGTCTGAAGGGCTCTTACAAGCTGACAAGTTTCCAGATGATGCCCCTGGCTTCTAATACACTTCAGGGGTTTATTGTGTCTCACATACCTTGCAATCTCAGGGAAGAAGTAGGGCTCACCCACAGCTAGATCTTTGACACATTCCAGAGAGTATCATTAACTGCATTGTTTAGGTTAGGGAAGAGCATATAAACAGCCCCAGGGGAGTCCCCATTCTGTTCCTTGTCAGCGGTCATGCTTAAAATGATAGGTGCATGTCTGAGTCAAACCAAAGTCTGTACAATAATTTTCCATGCGCCACATTCTATAGTTGCATCAGTCAGAAAAGTTGCAGTGAAAGTTGCTTGCATGAGATCAGTGCCCCTGTATCTTCTGTGAGTTGTTAATTTACAGTCTGATCCTATTTCAGCAGACAATATCAAGGTCTCTGCAACCCTCTCCCCAGACTGTATACATGACCCACACTGTTCAGTAAACAGTGCAATAGGAATATTGATTACTGCCTCCAAAGTCTGTCTCATAGGCAAAACAACACCCCGTTCCAACTCCTTGCAAATATCACCCCTGCATATACGGCTAGATTACGAGTTTTGCGCTATGGCTGAAAAAGTCTCATAGTGCTATTACGAGTCTTGCAGGTATTTCTGTACCGCACACTTTTTTGGCCATAATGCAGCGTAACTACCGCAGCTTTCAATGGGACTTCCATAGCGCCGGTATTATGAGTCTGCCTAGGAGGCCAAAAAGTGAGCAGTACAGACCATAACTACAAGATCCATACCGTAAAATGAAAGTCAGTATTTATGGGTTTTACGCTACAAAGCTGTAGCATAAAACTCATAACTAAAGTGCTAAAAAGTACACTAACACCCATAAGCTACCTATTAACCCCTAAACCGAGGCCCTCCTGCATCGCAAATAATAAAATAAAATTATTAACCCCTAATCTTCCGCTCCGGACATCGCCGCCACTAGAATAAACATATTAACCGCTAAATCGCTGCACTCCCGTATCGTAAACACAAGTTAAATATTATTAACCCCCAATCTGCCACCCCTAACATTGATGCAAACTACATTACAGTTATTAACCCCTAATCTGCCGCCCCCAATGTCGCCACCACCTACATTCAATGTCGCCACCACCTACATTACAGTTATTAACCCCTAATCTGCTGCCCCCAACATCGCCGCCACCTACCTACACTTATTAACCCCTAATCTGATTGCATCAGCCAATAGGATTTTTTCACCTTTAATTCCGATTGGCTGATTGAATTCTATCAGCCAATCGGTATTCATGGGACGCCATTTTGGATGACATCAATTAAAGGAGAATTCATTGTTCAAGAAGACGTCAATTGAAGAGGATGCTCCATGCCGGATGTCTTGAAGATGGAGCCGCCCCCCGCCGGATGGATGAAGATAGAAGATGCCGTCTGGATGAAGACTTCTGCCAGCTTGGATGAAGACGTCGGCCCACTTGGATAAAGACTTGTGCTGCTTCATTGAGGACTTCTGCCGGCTTCGTTGAGGATGGATGTCAGGTCTTCAAAAACTGTTAGTGGATCTTCGGGGGTTAATGTTAGTTTTTTTAAGGGTTTTTTGGGTGGGTTTTATTTTTAGATTAGGGTTTGGGCGGAAAAATTTCTTTTTTATTTTGTGTAAGCTAGTGGTTTTTTTTGTAATTTAGTTAATTGTATTTAATTTATGTAATTGATTTAATTGTAGTGTAAGGTTAGGTGTTAGTGTAACTTATGTTAGGTTTTATTTTACAGGTAAATTTGTATTTATTTTAGCTAGGTAGTTAGTAAATAGTTAATAACTATTTACTTACTATTTTACCTAATTAAAATAAATACAAACTTGCCTGTGAAATAAAAATAAAACCTAAGATAGCTACAATGTAACTATTAGTTATATTGTAGCTAGCTTAGGGTTTATTTTATAGGTAAGTATTTAATTTTAAATCGGAATTATTTAGTTATTAATAGTAGGTTTTATTTAGATTTATTTTAATTACATTAAAATTAGGGGGTGATAGGGTTAGGGGTTAATAGCTTTAGTATAGTGGCGGTGAGGTTGGGGCAGAAGATTAGGGGTTAATAAATATAGGTAGGTGGCGGCAATGTTAGGGGAGGCAGATTAGGGGTTAATAAGTGTAGGAGGGGGGCGGTGATGTTAGGGGCTGCAGATTAGGTGTTAATAAGTGTAATGTAGGTGTCTGCGATGTTGGGGGTGGCAGATTAGGGGTGTTTAGACTTTGGGTTTATGTTAGGGTGTTAGGTGTAAACATAAATTTAGCTTCCCCATAGGAATCAATGGGGCTGCGTTACGGAGCTTTACATTGCTTTATTGCAGGTGTTAGGCTTTTTTTCAGCTGGCTTTCCCCATTGATGTCTATGGGGAAATCGTGCACAAGCACTTAAAACCAGCTCACCACAGCTCACTGCGCTGGTATTAGAGTGCGGTATGGAGCACAATTTTGCTTTATGCTGCAATATTTCCTGCTAACGCTGGGTTTTTGTAAACCTGTAATACCAGCGCTGTAGGGAGGTGAGCTGTGACAATAACTTGCAAGTTAGTACCGAGCTGCTCTTACCGCAAAACTCATAATCTAGCCGATAGTTATTTAACCCCTGTGTCTCCATTATGAATGCACCCGCAGAGGGAAACTGCACATCTAGCTTGGAGGACTGAGCGGCCATCCGCAAGGACTCAGCCAGAGTAATATGGTGGTGTTGCAGGAGACTTTTTTTTTTTTTTTTAATTTTATTTTATTGAAAAACAACAATGTACAAAATATCGAAGAGAAAAAAAGAAATTCACAATTATCAAAAAGTAATTAGGTTGATCTGTTAACAAACAATTAATACAGCTGTGTTTGAAAAAGTTAAAGTACATAGTACAGAGTATTTGTTTAAGGAGTTATCATTTTGACCACAACCAAACCAAGCAAAACCAAACCAAACCTAAACTTTAAAAAAAAAAAAAAAAAAAAAAAAGGGGGGAACTCCCCACCTCTACCCACGCATCTTACAGTTGAATGCTAACAACTCCTTGTATATGTTCCCTAAATGCAACATCCTGATGGTTCAATAATTCCTTCCATATTTTAGAAAAGTTCTCATCTTTACTTTTCTCAAGTTTGTAGTCATAGGCTGCTAAAAGTACCAGTTTCTTTAATGCCTTCTTTGCTTCCCTAATGGAAGGGACTTTGGGGCTAATCCAATTGATAAACAGAAGTTTCCTAAGTGTCAAAATAGCTGTTAAGATGAATTTTTCTTTGTTACCCCAGGTAGAATTACTTGAGAGAAGAAATATAGATCTAATCGAAAGGGTCACTCTACATCCTAACACTAGTGAAAAGTAGTGGGCCACTTTTAACCAAAAGTGGTTCACTTTTGGACATTCCCATAAAAGATGACCCAATTATGGGTCAATATAGTAGCATTTCGGACATTGATTTTTAACTTTCGGGTTCCATTTGGATATGGAGCAAAATAATCTCTATTGAAAAGTCTAAATTGGGTTTCCCTTAAATAGGATGATTGTGAAAGTGCTTGTGTTTTTTTCAAGCTACTAACAAAATTATCCATAGGATCATTGATATCTAAGATGCTCTTCCAAAACGAGGTTAATTTTAGTGTATTATCTCTTGTCTCCGTTGTCCTCAGCACTTTGTAAATACAGGACGCTGCAATATTTCCTGCTAACGCTGGGTTTTTGTAAACCTGTAATACCAGCAGCGGCGTCACTAGGGTTGGTGTCACCCGGTGCGGTAAGTCATGGTGTCACCCTCCCCCCAGAAAGCAGACACACACAAAAACACAGGCAAACACACATACAAACACTCAGACACACTTAAAAACATACTCAGATGCACACACAAACACTCGGAAACACACTCAGACACACACACAAAAACACACACACAAAAACACTGAGACACACAAAATCTCAGACACACACATACAAAATATGTAAACTGCACTGCATTAATTATGAAGCTCATGCCTAGAGCTGCTCCCTGGCTCAGCAGAACATCAAATGAAAGATAAACAGAGCACTCTAAAATAAATCACTGAAGAAAAGGTTTAGGTGCGCAAACTATGAAAATTCTGCTCTCTGACACTGTTCCAAGTCTGTCAGTGCACAGCCCTGTGCCGCATGTCACTGAGCAGTGAGCACAGATAGGCAGGCAGTTTTAGGCTAGCAGCGCAACTTTGCAAGCCCCACGGCACACCAACAACATTCATAGTGAAATTGGGCAGGGGAGGAACAAAGTACAAACAAGCCAAAGCAGCCGGGAAAACTATTTGTTGAAATTGCAGCACTGGCTCAAGGGGCAAAAAAAATGTGTGTCTACAACTTCCCCAGTCCCACTAATGTTCACAAATGCCAGCCTCAACATTGTAATTCTTTGAATTTCAATTAAAAAAAAAAAAAAAAAAATTTTTATTTTTTTTGGTGTCACCCCCTGGAGGGTGTCACCCAGGTGCGGCCTGCACCCCCCGCACCCCCCCTAGTGACGCCACCAGCGCTGTAGGGAGGTGAGCTGTGACAATAACTTGCAAGTTAGTACCGAGCCGCTCTTACCGCAAAACTCATAATCTAGCCGATAGTTATTTAACCCCTGTGTCTCCATTATGAATGCACCCGCAGAGGGAAACTGCACATCTTGGAGGACTGAGCGGCCAGAATAATATGGTGGTGTTGCAGGAGACTTTATTAGATATTATGAGGCTGTGGTAGTTCAGAAAAGTCCAGACAAAATGGCCGCCAATCGTGTTGCTGGATCTCTGATCACAGGCTGAAAACTGTGTATGCAAGTCTCAGCAGACCATAAATTAAATCTTCTTTGGCTCCAATGAGTTAGGCAGCCTAGAGGCAACAATTTCTACCCAGGTAGCAGTCCTAAATTGATCATTTAACTGCATTCACAGTGGAGCTGTGATCAAACATTACCGCTCCATTCCCTGGCTGACTCCGCCCCCTCGGACTGTTTTGATCTAAGGATTTATTAGGTCACAACAAAAAGGTCTATATCACTGAAGGACAATTATTATCATTGTAACTGAATCTTCTATGGCATAATACCCAACACAGTGAAATATTATTTATAGTGTTGTGCCTTGCATAATATCTTATATAGTAGCCTATGCTGTAAATTTCTTTTATACCATTGTTAAACGGTAATTTTCAATAAAAACATTTGAAAATAAAAAAATAAAAATTAAAAAATATATCACTACTGGTTATTTAACCAGTTCAATCAACCAAGGATTGTAATGGGGATATAAAAAATGATTACATAAACTGCGGTAATGAAATTAAACTCCTTTGTCAATGGAGAACATAACCACAGCACAATTATCACTCATTCAAATTAATCATGCCGGCGCATCACAGAGACGCATCTCCAAAGTATTCCCGGCCGATAAACTGAAACCTCGACATCGGTCTGGGAGATGTGTATGAGACAGCGCCTAGCAAGCAATCATACAAACGCATTTCGGGCCATATATGGCCCTTTGTCAATGGGACTAGTACAGTCAAAGAGGTATTTTTGGGGGGCGGAGCCAACAGCCAAAGCAACAAGACGTGCCGACTGAGAGCTCCCAACATTTGATCATTAAATCATCAATTAATGGCACATTAAGAATTTATACATCCTTAATTTTGGCTCTAAATGTTTACCAGATCATGGACTGCATGTCTTGAGACAAGGTGACAAAATAACTAATATAAAAATCACACAAAGGCCTACTGTCTCATTGAGACCACGACGGAGAGTAAACCGCCATACTTGCAGACGCCTACGCACCACCCTGGTCAATTGAGATACAGCCTCTACACCCACTACTCTTTCAATACCCAGATGGAGAAGCTTATCCTTACAGCGCTACAAGATTTAAGGCGCTCTCTAGACTCCCATCAGCAAGTTCTTGTTGCAGAGCTGAGAGCTGCTGTGACCCCTCTGCGGATTTCAAGCTGGTCAGGGGTGGTTGCGGAGGGAACCGATCGATGTGAAGCAGACCCGACGCAGCAAACAGGGGATTCGTCTCGAGAGCCAGTGGAGCTACAAATGACAGGAGCAAGGAGCTCCAGTACTGAGGGCATAGAGCAGGCAGATATTGATGAGCGGAACAAGATTCTAGAGCCGGGAGCTGAGCAGAGCGCAGGGAACTTAGATCACTCAGTACCGCAGAAGAACGGAGACACATCCGTAAGGAGATTCATTGACTATATATGCCCGGTCTATTGGGTCACTAATCTATGCACTGACAAGCCCTTGGTTCTTACGTGCTGGAGTCTGGAAGCCCACAATATTTCAGATGTTTATAAGATATGCTCAGAGTTGGTTTTGCAGAGGAGCGCTCTGAATCTCCTGACCGGCACACAGTGCACAAGATGGATCCGTCTAGGTGTGGGCTAGAACAGAGAGCTTCGTGTACGCAGAGTCAGAGACCAGGCTCCTACAGTGTTATAGTGCTGATATGCTTTTATTTAAATTTCCTTTTTATGCAGCTTCTTCACGGACAAGTTTGTGACACTGGCGCTAACGATGTTTATCCACTACCGTTGTGGGCGCTTGACTCACATATGTGACATTCCCTAAAACTGGACACTGTTTCTGTTTATTATATCTTGTCGCTTGCTGACCCTAGTGTTTGGATGGCTATGTTACACTTTAGGTTTCTCTCTATTTGCTAGTATATTGTATGATGTTTTGCACAGCTAAACCAGATGCTACTAACTAGAGGGCCCTTAATAATCTCACAGGAAATTAATGCAACCGTTATACTATAGTTTAAGCCCTCTCTATCCTATAATAATAATAATGGAAATAAGATTAATTATAAATGCCTCCATTATGTTATCTATGGCAGAGGCTATACAAAGTCATTTACAAGTTCAGTGTTGTTTATAATTTGATCAGTTTCCTCTTCTGTTTAATTCTGTTGAGTTAATCTGTGGGTTAAGTAAGTGTCAAGACCCCTCTACCTGCTCCTATCAGAGGAGATAACCTGCAGCATTTATTAGAACGTTTATATTTGTTTTCTCTCAGGGGATGGTACATTCTTTCTCCACACTTGTATTTTCTTGAGTGCCTGTATTTCCAGATTTCTCATACTGCATTATGACACTTATATATTTAGACAATTATTTTTAAAGGTGATACATACCATTTAAAGTACTATGGGTAATAAAAGCAACTCTTTGAGTTGATGCAATTTAGTTCTCCCTTTGCACCCTCCAGGGATCACATCAGTAAGCTATTGCAGCCTCAGCTTCCTACTCCTGCTGTCACAATTCCCTACAGGTGAACTTATTACTCAGTACTGACTTAGATATTAGATAGTTAGATACTATGTAGGTTTTTATCGCTTCTTTTTAGCCTAGCTTAAACTCTACTCCTCATGAAGCTGTGTCCCATATGGATATTTTGTGACACTTATATATCTATTATCTATATCAGTCTACAGTTGGAAAAAGTATATGAATAGAATTATTTCCCTTTGGCACTAGACTAGGATTATAGTTAAATATATTTTGAATACCATCATATGAACTCCTGTTACAATCTAATCACTATGCTAGACCCCCTAGCCTTACTTAGCTTGTCTTTTGAGTACTCCTGTAGCCCCCAGCTGAGAATTGAGTATTAAAACTTCTCCCTTCTATCTATGTCAGAGACTAGCAAACAGTTTATACTCCCACTCCTCAATGTCTGAAATATAGCCACCTTTACATTTGCTCCCTTATCTTCGCTATATCTTTAGTGTCTGGGTTAGTGTCCTGGCTGGATCCATGATGCATACATTTAGTTAAGTTCCAACAGATCTTGCTAACAGACATGAATCAGTTCTCTTATAGTATATATCCTGTTGATACCCGAAATGTTTAACCCTATCTCTGATGTTGAGTTTGTTCTTGTTTGAAAAGCACGTTACTTAAATATCTCCAAACAATACTTTTCAGTTTGTAAGCCGGCATTAACTCTACTGAGGTCTCTTACTACATGTTATAAAGGTTACTGCTGGGCTGTGTTAACTGGGAAGGCACGGCTCAGTATATCTGATAAATTAATGACCTTAGCCCGGATATATATGTAGTAACAGAATTTCTGGTGTTGGAGATATCTGACTAAGTGAGAGCCTTATTTATTTGTCTCTATTTTTCATATACTTAGTTATCCTCCCTTGTTTGTATTTACTTAGACCCCCTTTACTTATGTTATAGGCCCATGAAGTCTAGGGACCTGATTGAGTGGACATATAATAAGGCCAAAGCCCATGGGACATCCATCATTAGTGTTCCCCTCACATGCCAGACTGCAACATTTGGTTTTTACCTTGCATAGTTACGCCCACTGGGACCATTATTGGGATACTACTAAGACACGTCTTTAGGTCCCCCACATCTAGGTGATATACCTATCATAAGGGACATTTATGTGAGGTCATGTAAACTATAGTTTTAGATCACAACTGCTCTATTATCTAGGTAGCCTATCTTAGTGTCGCTCCTCATTTAACTTCACTAGGGATATAGGTTCTAGTCTCAGGTTCAATTCTATTTAGTGTATAAGATGTGGCCTGTCTGCCGGGCACAGTCTCCTGTTTGTAGATTTAATTATATATATTAAGCTATAACTCTCTAAATTTGGATTCCAATTTGTGATCCTTTTCTATACAGGAGCTGAATTCCCCCTTACAGCCTTTTCCCTCATACTTTAATGTTGTGCTCCCAGTAGATGTAAGAAACTTGTTCACTATCTAAAAACCCTTTTTCTCATTCCTTCTGCCAAATGATGTTGTAGGTCAAGGCTTCATATTTTAGAGATGTTTTCCAGGAGTATACTCAAAAGCCCTGAGATCCTACTCCATTCCATTTCACATCGCCCTGTAGTTTATATTCTTAAGACAAATTATCTAGCTCCGCCCCCCCCCTCCCTTCCCCTCTCCCCTATCCCCCCCATTATGAGCGGCTCTTGCCCGCTGCATCCCTCATCCCCCTATATACGCAGGCCTACGGGAGGCCTGATAAATACCAGTTCCCTTCCTCTCACTATTTTCAGCGTATAGAATACCCCTTATTTGAGAGTAGGGACCACTAGTTACCTGTATTATAAAACTGAGACTTCATTTCTATATGCCCCAGTCACACATGTTTTGATCTCACTGTGCGCATTCGGTATTTAAGGTCATAAAGTCGGTGCTATAATTTACGTCAAACGTTATCTCTCTGTTCTCAACCTAGATATCTTCCATAGCATTGACTCCTATTATATAAATATTGAAACTCTATTGTCTAGATAATATCTTAACAAATCCTATATTAGCACACCAATGTCTTATTTCTTATGTACTTTTCATATGTGATCTGTAACAGTTATTTTTTCTTGTGTATTTGTCTTGTGCTGGGACACACTCCCTTTTCTGTTACTTCTATCCATTGTCTCAATAAAAAAATATTTAATAAAAAAAAAAAAAGAGGTATTTTTGACTGTACTAGTCACATTGACAAAAGCCCGCATATGGGCCGAAATGCGTTTGTGTGCTCGCTTGCTAGGCGCTGTCTCATACACATTTCCCAGACCAATACTGGTGCTCTGAGCAGCTGTAGTATTTAAATGCTGATGTACTGATAATATCTAGCTATGCTTAACATGCACGTGCAGAGAAAAATGTTGACACTAAAACAGTTATAACTTTTACTAGAAGCATTTTTGCCAATACATCTATTTTTCAAATATGTTTCTATTCAAAGACGTAATTCATAAATGTGCATTTACTTTTTGACCAGAATGTTACTTTAAATTATATTGTTTTAACGCTTTGTCAAAAAGTACTCTTTAACCCTAAATAGAAAAAATGCATTATTTAGAATGGTTTTGCTTTATAATCAAAAAATGTTCCATGAAAAAGATTACAAATTTAAAGGGACAGTCAAGTAAAAAAAAAACTTTCATGATTTAAATAGGGTATGTAATTTTAAACAACTTTCCAATTTACTTTTATTACCAATTTTGCTTTGTTCTCTTTGTATTCTTAGTTGAAAGCTAAATCTAGGAGGTATATATGCTAATTTCTTAGATCTTGAAGGCCACCTCTAATCTGAATACATTTTGACAGTTTTTCACCACTAGAGGGAGTTAGTTCATGAAGCTCCTAAGAGCAAGCACTAAAAATGCAAGTCTGTCAAAAGAACTGAAATAAGGGGCAGTTTGCAGAGCCATAGATACAAGGTAATCACAGCGGTAAAAAGTATATTATTATAACTGTATTGGTTATGCAAAATTAGGGAATGGGTAATAAAGGGATTATCTACCTTTTTAAACAACAAAAATTCTGGTGTTTACTGTCCCTTTAATATGAAATATAAAATAAAGCGGTATGTTATGAGGTGCACAGTAAGGGCTAGATTATATGTGGAACACGAAATATAACTTCTGTTAAAGCAATATTTGCGCTTAACTTAGTAATACCAGTGCACGGTAACGTACTTCTATAGTGCCATTTTTTTCTAAGACACCACACCCACCACTTTTAACCCCTAAAACTTCTTAGTGCATTTTTTTTACAAAATGCTCATGTGTTTTATTTGCCAAAAGGCACTACACCATTTTTTGGGGGTAGTTGGGGCACATTTTAAAAATGAACCAGAGGTCTGACCTCTGGTAAATTTTTTGAGCGTTAATTGCTACTGCAAGCTTGCAGTAGAAATAACCAGCCCCCCAAAATGTCCGGTGGGTGGGCCAAGAGAGAAGGCGCGCAGTGAGCGTCTCGATCGTTGAAACTCCAGTCGCAACTACAAACCCTAGGTCCTACCTGAGCTGGGTTACTTATCCTCCCTCCAACACAGTGCATACTGCGGACAGCTATACCTGGGACCGTTAAGAAGACTGCGGTCTGTATGCGGATGTCGGTGCTGGAGTTGTGGGGGAACGACATGCCGATGCGAGAGTAAAAGCGATCTCCCTAGAAGTTTCTGATGCCTATTTTTGCCCAGATGCAAGGGCACTTTTTTTGTTTTGATGATCTCCCATAGCAAAGCAACACCTGCGTAAAGAGCATACAAAGAGGATCTAAAAGCTTAAAAGATAAGTAACAGTATCCATAATCTTTATCTACTTATGTTTTTCACAATAGAAGTAGCTTGCTTAAAAGGTTTTCAACATGAAATGGAGGGCTAGTAAGACTGGGATGATTATCAACCCATGGTGTAAATAGCCTAAGGATTGTTGGGGAAGAAAAAGTCTATTCATATTATATCCAAGTGAAGAAGCCCATGTAGATTTCAAGCTCTTTTTTCCCCTGGTTTACTGTGTGGTTTGTAAGTCTGGGATGCTCTGTGTGTTTGTGGCAATTTAGTTGAAAGATGGCGTTGAAAGCTATGTAAAGCACAGCCCAGTGAAGATGCCTGCAGAATGTTAAAAGAGAACGGTGCTGATCATAATTATATTCCTCTGAAATAACATCTCTGTTTGTGAGATTAATACAAATGAGTGCAAGGTAGCTAAGTCTGGGTAATTAATCATGATGAATGTCGGCCTAAATAAATAGCGGCAAGTCTGTGCCCACCCCAGTGAAACACCTGTACTTGTTTGCTTATCTGATGAAAATAACCAAAAAGAGCTAAAAAGAAAAGTGGTGATACTGTAGTCGTGGACTTTCGGTAGCCCAAGGTTTTGCACATGGAAGTGTGTTTATAGGTTATATGGGTAAAACTGTGTGATCTGTAAGTCTGGGGTGCTTAGTACTAGATGATACAATGGTGATGGAAGCTATATAGAGCATGGCCCAGTGAAGATATCTGAAAATTGTCTAAAAGAGATCTGTGCTGATTGTTAATCCAATCTCTCTTTCTGGGGAATAGCATTCTTATTTGTGAGTTTGATACAAAGGAACGTAAGAAAGATGAGGTGTTTGAATTTGATCCTGGTCCAAATAAATAGAGATATTTTTTCTTCTTCTTTCAACAAAGAACTTGTATTAAATTAATCATGTGCTGAAAACCCCTAGAAAGAGTTAAAAAAAAAGTAAAGAGACAGAACTTTTTTGAAAAGGATCACTTGTTCTGATAGGGAAATGTACCTTATAAAATTGTGTAAGAGGGCTTAAAAAGAATGATAAGCAAAATAATTGTTATAGGCTAAGATTGTAATTATCTGTCCCCGTATCTCAAAAGATTAATGGTACATAGACTATAATTTACTGGGAACCCTGAATGATAGAAACAATTTAGAATGTATGTAAAAGGTTGATGCAAATTATGATGGATGTTTTTAATATTTACAGTTTATGCAATAAATGACGAGATGAAAGTGTGAAGAGTAAATCCTCGTCATCTTGCTAACTGTTTTGAGATCTGTATACTAATTAATTATTTTTTTCCCTCACCTGCACATTTACACATTCACCATTGAGATAGCGCTAGGCTACCTTTGAGACTTCTTTTCTCACGCTTAGCACTGTTTAAAGGGCCATAATACCCAAATGTTTAAACACTTGAAAGTGATGCAGCATAGCTGTAAAAAGCTGATTAGAAAATATCACCTGAACATCTCTATGTAAAAAAGAAAGATATTTTACCTCAAAAGTTCCTCAGTAGCCACCTCCCATTGTAAAGGATTTCTAAGCAGCATTTTTGTGTGTTTGTCCTGGGACATCTGAAGGGACTAGCATCGTGCACTCTCATATTATTTCACCAATCAGGTAAAGGAAGCTTACTATGAAATCTCATGAGAGTTAAGTCAAATCTCATGAGATCACAGTAAGAGTTCATGACCTCAGCACTGCTGATGCTGATTGGCTGCTGTTCATTTCTTCATTTTTTTTAATTTTTTTACCTGCAGCTGGGAGCAGCTGAGTATAACTTTTTACACAGAACTTACTCTGCTGAGCTGAGGAGATTGTGAGGTAAAATATCTTCCTTTTTTACATAGAGATGCTCAGGTGATATTTTCCTGTCAGCTTTTTACAGTTATACTGCATCAGTTTCAAGTGATTTAGCATATGAGTATTATGTCCCTTTAATACTTCCAACACCTCACATTTTTACTAACCTGTTGAAGATAACTTCCTTCTACTTCACTTTACAGCTCTAACACATTATCTGTGCACACCGCAAACACATCACGCAGTTTTGTCTTCTACCCTCTTTTCCAATTTTTCTTCTCCCTCTTTTTTTGTTTCCCCCTGTATTATTACATAAAATCTATTGATTATACATGAAGAATTATGCAAATTAAGTAGAACTAGTATTAGGCTTAAAAGAGTCATTCCATGAGATAGATGTATATTTTTTTTATATATCTCCATATATGGAGAATTATATACACCGGCAAGGTATATCTGAGTTAGCTAATGAGTTAAAACAATACAATTCTAGATTAATAGAGGCAGAAGATAGAATCTCTTATCTTTAAGATCAGGTGGCGTCAAAAGAATCTGTCATTAATGCAATAGGCCAACAAGTATCTAAACTAAAAGATAGGCTAGATTCCCTAGAAGACAGATATAGACATAGCAATATTAGAATACTAGGTATTTCTGACAAATTTAAGAATGAAGAGCTAGAAAAAATAGTATCTCAAGAGCTACCAAAATGGTTACAAATGAAAATGGAAGATGAGAAAATAATAGTGGAGAGAGCTCACAGAATTGGTTCTAGAATGCAAAAATCTCAAGACAAACAAATAAGCAATCTTAATCCACGTCCAGTAATCGCAAAATTACTAAATTATCAATAAAAGGTAGAGATACTGAAACATAAAAAAGGTCCCTTGATAATAGATGGTTTTAAGATCATCTTGTTTCAAGACTTTTCTCTAGAAACAGCTGCAAGAAGAAAGGCTATGACGCAAGTATGTAACCAAGTCAATCAAATTGGGCTAAGAGCCTACATAGTGAGCTGTTAAATCCTATGATAATTTACAAGAGGCAAAAAAAATTGCTATGATAATTTAAGAATGATTAATCCATTAACGATAAAGAGGTTTAGAAAAGTGATGATGTTAAGAGTAACTGTATTATTTGTGGCTATTCACTTGATGGTCTTTAAGATGTTTAGCATAAATAAGAAAAGAAGAATCTTACTGGTGAGAAGTTTTTTTTTTTTTTTTAAATCTGCATTATGATAATTATAATAAACAAGTTTTGCTTTTTAAGAAAAGGATTATGAAGCAAATTAAACATTTTATAAGGGTTTCCATTTTTTTTTCTCTTCCCTCTCTCTCCAATAGGGTCACCCCCCCTGCCCCCCCCTCAGGTCACTAGAGATGATTAAAAAATGTATAGTATAACTTCAAGCAATAAACCATTAATTATTACCTCATGGAATGTGGCTGGTATCACTTCACCGATTAAAAGAAAAGCAATTCGGGGGGCGGAGCCTACAGCTGTTGCGGAGAGTCATGTTTTTGAGGAGCTCCTGACTCTATCTGGACTTTTAGAGGTTATTTCTCATTTAAAATTGGTCTGATACAGCTGAGTTTGAGGGTGAAGTGTCCTGGAGCACCCCAGAAGTGTTTGTGAGTTCTTATTGCGAAGATAGACTTTCCTATGTTCCTCAGCTAAGCAGTGAGGGGAGCTGACCGCATGACAGAGAACCTGTGCTGTGAATCTGCTTTCCTGGGCTGCTTGGGCTGCCGCACATTCCCCCCCCCCAAGATCCACTGGATACTGGGTTATCAGCAGTGAAAAGTGCTGCTTCAGTTAATACTGTTCCTTCATAACAACATACATTTGTTTTTACTATTGTTAATAACACTCAAAATGGCGTCTGCTTCCTACGATCTACTATCTGCTGCATCCTGGATCTTAGAAGACCGCTTAAAGGAATTGGAATTACACCTGCTTCATGCGCTAGAGCATGATAACGCAGACACTACTACCCAACCTGAGTCAGATATGAAGCAGCCAAGGGACAAACATAATCAGCTACTAGAGTACCCACGGTCGCAAAGTACCCAAACCTCTAGGGTAGCCTTACCGGAGCTTCCTGAGAGAGGAGAAGACACCCACCAAGAGCGGAGGTTTATGCATGCTGGCGAGGTCATGGTGGCTGATTTCTATGTCCCAACACAGCCCTGTTCATATGATCAGGCCAAGAGAGAGAGGCCTCCCACCCTAGCAAAGAACCTAGTAGCGGTGAAAGGTAGCGATCCTGACAGCGCTTATGCCTACCATGTGGCTGCTCTGCAACTATCACCTCTGTTTAAGATTTGGCCCATAAACTTACTGTTAGTGCCTGGGTCGGCCGGACTGAATCTGAAGCTGTGGGAAGCACGTACAAGGCAGAATATGAGGCTGTATGGGGACATATTTGGGACATATGCATTTGCCACCTGTGACATGCAAAATTACTGCAAAGTAAAGGCGGGTGTCGGCTAAGGCTAGTAAGGTAACAAATCAGTCCCCCTGAGTTATCCCTAACAACCATGGATGTTTGTAGAAGATAACATGTTTTTAGACTCTTACTTAGAACTTGCAACGTCTTTCTTACGAAATGGGGACTTAACACTCGTTATAACAATGACGCTTGTATATTGATATTTGCTTGGTTTAATGTGATATTTTCCTAACGGCTTCTGTCTACTCTTTCCTGACTCTATTACGTTGTGAGTTGATCAGATTCATGGAAGATATATGTACTTATGTTTTATTATGCCTTTATATAACATAATCAATGGAGATGTTAGTCTTATTTTGCTCATAACAGGTAGTCAGAAGTACTTCTGTCCTTTGATATACCACAGATCTAATATTACAAAATAATGTTTACCGGTTACTGTTCTGGGATACCGTATACTAATCAATATTTACTCAGTTAGTAAGGAGACTACTACTTTGTTTCTAATGAAATGTGCACACAATGTGGGTTTGCTCTTTTTTAAACATGCATATAGGTTAGAAAAGTCATATTTTCTTTATGGGATGTAACTATGCATAGGTTGTTGACCTGACGCCAATATGGGACTATAAGTGGGTATAGTTGTAGTGTTAAAATCTAATACACCCTAAGGCTATATGGCCAGTCCTATTATATCTAACCTAACTTAGATTAATGAAAGAGATACCTCCTTACAGAAGACTATAGTATGGTTCTCAGTGAGTATATAACATAGGGAATCTCCTTAACTATAGTGGATTCACTTTCTCCAGTACTGAGCACTCCTGTGCCTTATTTTGAGAGTTAAGCTTTACCCACTACATAGAGGATCTCACTTCTGTACTAGTTTAAAAAGCAAAGAATTGATATGGCTTAGAGAGGCATGCACATAATTAGTTCATCAGCTATAATACTATTCATACATGTTCCAGATGTTTATATCAGTTGAGAATTTCAACACACTTTACTAAGGGTCCAAGAGAGACCCCTATTATCATTTTGTTCCCTCTAGATAAAATTGTAGGTTACATGAGCCCAAAAGGGGCTTATCATAACAGGTGAGGGAGTTACAATAAAAGTACAAAATGAGGTCTCTGTTTAGCCTGCTAAGTACACATGCAGAGATATTACCTTAGATTTTCTTAGGGAAAAATTCTATCTACATGAGACTCCATGTGGTACTTGTGTACTCTTACGCAATATTATAATCTAAGAGAATGTTTTAGAATGTCTATTGTAACATGTTTATTTGATGATGTTTTGCTTATGACCTCAATAAAAAATTGTTTTACAAAAAAAAAAAGAAAAGCAATTCTTAAAAATCTTAACAATTTAAACGCAGATATTGCTTTATTGCAAGAAGTAAGATTAAAGGAAATCGAAATAGCTAAATTGAAATCTAATTGGGTTGGAGAGGTGTATGCCATGCCTTGTGTTAGCAGGAAGAGAGGATTTGCTATATTAATTAATAAAAAATTGGAATATAAAGTATTAAATTGTGATTTAGATCCAGAATCTCAGTTTATAATTCTAAATATTCAAATAAAAAACTTCCTATTACTATATGTAACATCTATGGTCTGAACGAGTTAGCCCCGAAGTTCTGGTGTGATCTCCAAACTAAACTAATTGAATTCGCAAACTCTAATTTAATATTAGCTGGTTATTTTAATTTATCCTCGAAATTTCCTATAGATAGATATAGTCCTAATAGTAGAAGATATGTTTATAGACTCAAAAAAGAAGCAAATGTTTGTAAATCTTTTGGAAAGGCACTTAAACTTTCTGATATCTGAGTCTTTAATAAGGAAAGATATTTTAGCTGAAATTGAAAAGTTTACAAATTCGGATCATGCGCCAATTCTTTTGAAAATGTCCCCAGCAGGGATAATGAATGAAATTAAAAGAAACGATTTCTTTTTTCCTAATTACAGTATATGAAAGATAATACATCATTTATAAACTGGCTTAAGAAAAGCTGGAATGAATTTCTATTAAATAATAAAGAGTATATGGAGAGAAAAGAGATTCTGTGGGAGACAGCAAAGGCAGTGTTAAGGGGGGAAATTAGAAGTTATATGGCCCATTTTCTAAAGAAGTTTAATGTCAGAGTTACAACTTACTAACCAACTGTCAAACAAATATAATACATATTTAATGGATCCTTCTAAAGCTAACTGGCTAGACTACATGAATTCAAAACAAGAAAGATATGCATTTTTGATACAAAGAGCATATAGAGAAGATTTAAAAAGCAGAGCGAAATTCATGAAATTTGGCAATAAAACAGGGAGTTACCTAACAAAGGTTACTAAGTTCATTAAAAAAAAAATCAAATATAGGGGGCGGAGCCAACCATCGCACATAGAGGTCGCACCTTTACAGAGCTCCTCCATTGGTATCAGCTTTAAGCTGTTTAATATCTACAATAAAGGGACCTTTTCTCTACGAAGGGGTACACTACTATCCCCCAACTGTCCTGCCTTAGTGGGATAGCCCTCTGGTCATGCGGAACTTTATTGAGACCCTGATCAGCCTTGGAAGTCCTGGGGTCTGAAGGCACTGCTGAACTCTGCAAACAGGCCTTACCAGCGACCCGCCAACTTGGCACCGCACCAACCTTCACAAAGCATTGCATCCAGCTCCGGAGGGTCAGGGATCCGCTCCGGAGCCTAATTAGCTGCACAGCTGACACAATCCAGCACTCTGCCACAAAGACACTGAGGACATCTCCCTGGCACTAAGACAGCAACAGCAGTGGTGAGCATCGACCGGGTGGACACTGGCTTGAGGTGAGATACCCCACTGTTACACACTTTTAAAGGCGAGAGAGTGCTGCCTACCTAGTTTGGGGACTCACATCTAAATTATAGTGCCATCAAGTGCTTCTTAAGCTGAGGCGTGAAGGCGCCATTTTAGCCTTCCCTGTCAGTGCGCATCCAGCTCTGAGCGTTACACACTAACTTGACCAGTTTACCCTGAGACCCTAGCTCACCCTTCAAATATAGTAATACAGAGTGGGCACACTAAGCTCTATATGTGCAACAACAGCTGGCTGGACATAATTTTACCACCGTCTCATTTTCTATCATTAACCTGCAAGACATTGCAGTAACTTTTCCACGTGGGTTATATATCCAGCATGGTTGCTTCTCAGCTATCTGCCCAGTGATACTAGCACAGCTGCTCTCATCAGAGAATATTTCCTACTCATTGAGACAGCATTCTACTGAAGGATTATAAATAAACCCTTCTCATTTCTGCCCTTTCAATATTATTTTAAGCACTGCTCCTAATGTAAGGGCCTGCAACACTCAATAATCTCACACTTGTGGGAGTCAGTGACAGTGATCCTGTAGACTCAAAGTCTTCAACTAACTGCAGCTCCTCTATCTAGCCACACCAAGGGTTAGCTGAAACCTGTGTTTATAGCCCTCTTCCTGACCTGCTCAACTCCTCACAAAAATGAAATAAACAATTACTAGCCAATTTTGCCTGTCTCCCATACAGTGCTGCTTCTATTGTGCTACCATTTATGAACTCACTGCAAACTTTCATACAGCTGATTGTTCACTACAGATACCCAGCACATCAGAGTTAGCTATTTCCTTTTTTTATATATATATATCCACACCTTTAATTCCTGCAGCATGTCTCAGTCAGCCAGAAAGAAAAACAACAAGTAACCCTATCTACCAAAGAAAACAGTTATTGACCATTTTGGTCCCACTCTCTCTGGATCTCCTAATGAGACAGACTCTCCAGATTCACCTAGATCAGAGGCCTCTGATCTTATGTTATCTGCCATGCAGGGTATACAGCAAATCACAAATGCAGAGGTCACCCCATCCTTCATAATGGACTCTCTACAACTAATGTTAGACAAACATCATGCTTCTTTTACAGCGCAGTCATCAGCTTCCACTGCTGAACTTAAAAAATAAATCTCATCTAAAATTAGCGTATTGATTCATTAGAAAGAAGATATGAAGATCTATCTACTGAACAGACAAATATCTTAGGCTTCACACAGCATCTCTCAGGCTACTTTGAAGTTATCAATGATAAGATTGCTGACATGGAAGACAGATCCCGGAGGAACAACCTCAGGATCAGAGATGTGAAGGAGTCTGTCTCCAACTCAGATTTACAACCTTTTCTACAAGAACTGTTTCACCTGCTTGCTCCTAAAACTACTGAGGCTGAAGATTTAATGGACAGAGCCCATCTCTCACTAAAGCCTAAAGGCCTCTCAGAAGATCAACCGCGTGACATTATTGTCCGCCTACATTACTATACCTACAAGGAAAGGATCCAAAGAGCACACTTCCAAAAAAAAATTCTTCCCGATAAGTTCAAAACTATACAGATTTCCCCGGATTTATCTATGAGAACACTCCAAAAAAGAAAATCCTTTACGGACATTACTTCCACTCTAAGAAATAATAACATCAGGTATCGCTGGGGTTATCCTATAAAGCTACTTGTCTTCCCGAAACAACCAGATGTTCACGATCTTAAATGCAGATAAGGGTTTTGAACTTTTGCAATTGTGGAACTTGCTACCTTCACAGAAAGATAAACCCCCTCCCCAGCGCACAACACTGAGAGCCACGGCGGAGGCTTGGCCGCGGCCTATTGTGCCAGTTACCCTTCCGGAGCAGCGGCCTCGGACCACCTCAACGGAGCCTCAGACTACATCAAGGGACACCAAAGCCAAATCTTCCATTCGGCCGACACCAAGTTTTAAAGGCCCTCCCTTTCATATCCAAGAGGACACTGATGAATGGTCCGCTCTTCCTCAAAGAAGGAGAACTTCTTCTCCGCATTCCTAAAGATTTCTATCTTACCTACAGCTGTATCACCTTCTCTGGACTAATACCCAGGTGACATGGGAACTTCAGAGTCCCCTGCTCAGTACGATTGGCCAAGGACTGATAAGTATTTGTTAATTGTTGCCATAACTGTTTATTTACCTGCCTTTTTTTTCCCTCCTTAGCTACGCCTTAGTAACATTAGCTTTCTAGCGGGTACTCCTAATTGTTAACCTAAGTTATAATGTTCATTCTCTAGCCTGTCCCGCCAACAGAGTATCTCTCTCCTAGATGGGTTTAAGGTAAGAATAGCTCCACACAATAGCTGCCACCCCTGAGGCCTGCCTTTAATAGATCTCTCACATATTCTGATGCCTTAGATAACCACCCTGCTATGTAATGTTAGACATTGCACATCTTAGGTCCTCAGGTCCCAACCATACTGACACCCGTTATCTACACTTTGGCTACTGAAACACATAGACTTACAAGGCTTGCTGCTTAGGGGTGCAGATAGGGGAACTAGGCCTTTTTTCTTATTTCTTATCTATGTCTATAATTTTGTGTACCAGGTAACATGTATATGAGCTTACCCTTGTATACCTAGAGTAGACCATTTTACATTGGTGTTAATATTCTATCTGGGAACTAGTACAGGCAGCTATCTGCGCCTCTGTTGACTTTAACTGCCCACAATAAGTTTAGTAGAACATCCCTTTAATGGCACATCTATTGGTCCTAAGGACTCATACTCAAATTCAGACTACACCAACTACTTTTGGGTATCCACCTAAACTATATAGATTTTGTATCACTAGCTCTTCCTGATGTAAAAGCTTTGAAATAATTGAAAGAACTCTTCTACAATTTATTAGATGCTTAGATACTCAGTCCCCTTAACTTAGATTTTGGAGATCCCGCAGCTTAGCATAGCATTCGATTTATTAGGTCAATCGTATGTGTTTATATGTTTGAACTGTTGATTGTTCCACATAGTTACCTCATTATTATGTGTTTTCTAAGGAAAAAAAAACTGTTAATTGTTGTTTGTTCCATTTAGTTACCTCATCATTATGTGTTTTCTAGGGAAAACAACTGGTATATTGATATGCTGCCTTCCCTTGTTCATACTTGCAGACCAGCACAGTCTGTTTTCCTGTGATTTCCCCCATCAATACGCGGCACTGTGTTTTACACTCCTTCATTTTAAACACTTTTTTAGGACATGCAAAATGGCTTACTATGCCCTCCTTTTTTTTTAGGTCACTGCCCCTGCTCCCCTCTGGAGCTCCAAGAGACTATTATTATCTCTACCCTCTAATCGTATTTTACTGCTGTGTCAATTACTTACTTTAACACCTCCCACCTCCCCCCCCCAGCTATTATCCCTCCCCATTCCCCTTAACTAAGGCACCCCGATTAGTTGGGGGGCTACATAAGCGTTTTTTCTTGTCAATACCGCACCCACTTAGAGTTTTTCCTCAAAAGAAATAAAATAAAAACGTATCCTACCGCATACTGAATAAGCTTCTTACCCACAATGGTACTAACTCTCTAATTGATACCATCCACTCCAACTTCCCTTTAATACTGACTTAAGCTTACCCACTCCCCCCCCCTTTTTTTTTTCCCTCTTCTCCCCCTCTCCTTTCCCTGTCCTCCTTCAGTCTCTTCCCTTTTTTTCTTCCCTGCTCCCTATTTTCCTGTCTTATCCTCCCCCAGGAGTATACCTCATAAAAATGGCACTCACTTGCACCTCCCATAACACTAGGGGGCTTAACACTACAAATAAGAGAAGTAGGCTGTTAGGTCATCTGGCCCACTCTAAGACGCAAATCGCATTCTTGCAAGAGACACATTGGGTTGCTGGGGCACCCATACCCCTAAGCTCCAAAATTTTTCCAGTAATAGAAACAGCTTCCTTCACGGGAAAGTCGAGAGGAGTGGCGATCATGTTCCATAAGAATTTACTGTACGAAAAATTGGAAGTATTTATTGATCCTCAGGGCAGATACCTAATTATTAATTGCAAAATCGACGGTGTCCTGTACACCCTAGCGAGCTATTACGGCCCAAATTCTGGGCAAATTCAAGCACTTCGTAAATTTTTAAGACTACTATATGCACACAAAACACACAATTTATTACTCGCAGGTGATTTTAACATGATTTTGGATACTATCTTTGACAGGCGATCGCAACAGTTTAAACCTTGTGATCCCTCTCTAAATAGGAAGGCTAAGCAATTCAACAATCTCATAGCCAAATATAACTTGTTTGACGCATGGCGCTCCCACCATCCCTCTTCTAGAGACTACTCCTATTACTCTCCCATCCATAATACTTACACAAGAATTGATTATGTCTTTTGCAAGCCCCATTTACTAGACCACATCCAGTCTATACATATGCCTGGCAGTGCATGGTCGGACCACTCTCCAGTTCAGCTAACCCTGCAAACTCACAACCCAATGGCTCCAAGACCCTCGTGGAGAATGCCAGACTTCATTCTCTCATCTGTGGAGCATACTGAATTCCTTAAGGTTGAGATAGAACACTTTTTAGCAACCAACGACAAAGGTGCTGTAAGCGACTATAATCTTTGGGGCTCCTTGAAGGCATTTGTCCGTGGCCTTATCATTAAACTTAAGGCTGAACACAAGAAAAACACAGGTAATTCCCTAGCCCAGTTACACATAGCTCTAAGGGACTTAAATGCCACCCATATGTTGACATTGGACCCCCGGATCCTAACTCAAATTAAGGAGATTAAAAGCCAGATTGAGGAGGTGGAGTCACGGTGCATGCAGGCTCGTATTCAACATTTTAAACAAAACTTCTATGATAAGGGTAATAAAGCAGACAGACTACTAGCTAATAAACTGCGACAGCGAACAGCTGCGGCGCGAATCCCGTATATTAAGACACCCGCGGGTACAGTTCGCCTCCTCTCGGACATAGGAAACACTTTCGCTAGCTATTACTCATCTTTGTACAATCTAGAAAACCACTCTGTAGATCCCCCACCCTCAGTGTCTCAGGTTCAGAGGTTCTTGGACGCCCTGTCTCTGCCCACCCTGTCGGAGGAACAAAAAGCTTTCTTGGATTCCCCTTTAGCCCTAAGGAAATTAAGGATACCATGAACTCTTTAAAAAACCACAAGGTCCCTGGTCCAGATGGTTATAACGCCTTTTTTCTACAAAACATTTCTCCCACTGCTTTCCCCTCTACTTGCTAGATTGTTCTTGCTAGCCAGACATAACAGCGTATTCCCTGCTGAATTCCTAGAAGCTACCATAATTACAATCCCTAAGCCTGGTAAAGCTCCTAACATATGTGAAAACTTTCGCCCTATTTCATTAATCAATACCAATATAAAAATCTTTGCTAAGCTTTTGGCTGCCAGGCTTAATCATATTCTCCCCTCACTAATCAACTGGGACCAGGTTGGCTTTACTCCAGGTAGGGAAGGACCAGACAATACCAGACGAATACTTAATATACATTTAGAAGCCAGGAGAACGAATTCACCATGTATAACCCTGGCTCTTGACATGGAAAAAGCCTTCGACAGGGTGGGCTGGACATATATGTTCGAGGTCTTGAGAAGGTTTGACTTCCCTCCGCAATTCTACTCTTGCGTTGCTGCGCTGTACTCTGCACCCTCGGCCTCAGTCAGAGGTTTGGGTTTTCACTCGTCAACTTTCCCCAATGGAACAAGGCAGGGCTGCCCACTGTCCCCTCTTATCTTCACCCTGATCATGGAGCCCTTGGCGGAGGCTATTCAAATCTATCCGGATATTAAGGGAGTTGAAGTTGCAGGTGTTTCTCAAAAGACTGCCTTATTTGCAGACGATCTGACTATCTTCTTGGGAGACCCATCAGGCTCTCTCCCAGCTCTCTTCTCATTGCTTGAGAACTTTGGCAACATTAGCTTCTATAAACTAAATGTTAACAAAACAGATGCATATGCTATAAATTTAGCTGATAGTGAATTTGTAAAATTGAAGCAGATGTACCCATTTAACTGGTCTAAACATAGGATCAAACATTTGGGTGTCTATCTGTCTAGCAATATCTCTACCGTAATAGAAGCTAATTTTTACCCTCTCTTGCGTCAATTCCAAAACTGTGCTGAAAAATGGAACGTCCCTTGCATATCTTGGCTAGGTAGGATTGCCGCGTTCAAGATGGTCCTTCTTCCCAAGCTCACCTACCTGTTCCGCACCCTTCCCATTCCTATCCCGAAATCCCTTATTGGTAAATTTCAAGCTACATGCAATCGATTTGTCTGGAGAGGTAAACACCCCAGGGTGGCCACAAGAATTATGCAGCAACCACTTTTGAGTGGAGGCGCAGGCGCCCCCAACTTAATCTTCTATCACGAGGCCACTAGATTGTCTCATATTCTTGCCTGGAATGTTAAAGCCTCCCAGAGCAAATTGAAAATTTTGGAACAGGCGACCCTGCCCGATCCCCTCCTTCTGGTAGACCTTATTTGGTTACCAAAACATATCAGGACCTACTATAAGATCCAAAATCCACTTCTCCTACATGCACTCTGCTTCTGGGACAGGATTCGCTCCTTACCACAGATAGCACCTCACCCATCGCCTATTTACTCTTTCTCAGGTTTACTATTGACTCTCACCCTCCCCTTTGGGAAGATCACGGTATAATTCGTATTGCTGACCTATTTCCCGAGGGTCGCTTGATATCGCTAGTACAATTCAGTTCCACTTATAATCCCCCTCCTCTTTTGCGTTTCGAATTCTGGAGAGTGTGTAGCCTTCTAAAATCTTGGGGTTTCTTGAATTCCCCACCAAGAGAACCTACTACATGGGAGAAAAGATGGCTAGCAGGTATTAAAGTCCCGCATGCACTTGCAACCTCATATAAGGACCTGCTGAACCCTCCAATTTTTTAATAAATCGGCTTACATAACCGCGTGGGAGAGATCCCTTAATTTCAAAGCTGGGCAGGATGAGTGGTCCAGGGCCATTTCGCTTACAAGACAGGCCCTACATTGCATTACTCTGTTAGAATTGTACATCAAAGTATGTCTTCAGTGGCACCTCACCCCCCTCAGGCTTTTCAAAATCTCCCCGGTTAATTCCCCCCTTTGCTGGAGAGATTGTGGTTCTGTGGGTACGCCTTCTCACATATGGTGGGAGTGCCCTGCGTTAAAACTATTCTGGCATGAGATTGTGTACAAACTGAAGATTTTAGATCCTTCTCTAGAGACTCCCCCACAGACCTTACTATTTCACCTCCACATCAAAATGTTGACAAATGCCGGGGACTTCCTCAGCGTGTATATGCTTATGGCAGCAAAATTGACAATAGCTAGATTATGGAAACAAAAAACCACTCCAGTGTGGAGCGAGGTTACTAAGATAATGACATATCTTGAGCTTATGGAGCTCCCGATTTTCACTCAGAACAACAAAGCCCTATTACATTCACAGATTTGGGATCAATGGAAGTCTCTTAGATAATACTCTACCAGATACAGGCTCTAGATTTCCTCCCCCTATATTAGCCCCTGAGGATACTCCAGCCCACTCCTGGCCATTTCCTTTCCTCGTCATTTCTTTCTTCCCTCTCTCTCCCTTCCCACCCTCCCTTCTTCCTCTTCCCCCCCCTTTTTTTTTTTCTCTTCCTCTCTTCCCCTGTTCCATGGTATCCGACCGTTACTGCTAGCTTTCTAGATTTATTCACTCCCCTATTTCTGAATGGATGTGTTTTTGCCCATGTTTCTCACCATCGATAATGCATTATAAAACAAAATATTGTTATAACTCATATATTCTTTTCACAGCTTACAATAATGGACTGAGTACTTAATAATAATTGATTTCCTGAACCTTAGCTCCAGCACCCTCTGTTTATATTTGTGGTGTATGACTCACCTTGTAATGCAAAGTGTCTTCTTACTCTGTATTGTGTACGTTTGTTTGTACTTTTGTGTCCAATTTTCAATAAAAATTATTTAAAAAAAAAAAAAAACAAATATAATAGGTGCCATTAAAAAAAGAGGGAAAGGTAGCTTTTCAAGATTTTTATAACTCTGATGAGATTCATCAAGAGAATAAAAAGAATTCTGGAAAAATATAATTCTACCAAAATTAGAAAATAAAAGTCTAGAGAAGCTGAATGCTCTGATATCAAAGGAGGAATTAGAAATAGAGATTAAGAATACTGCCTATACTAAAGCATCTGGGCCGGATCAATTACCTTCAGAATGTTATAAAATCTTATCAAATGAAATCACTCCTTTATTAACAGACCTGTTTAATCTTTATTATATTAATAATAATCCAATGTCCAAAGTTTTTACAAAAGCAACTACTTCCCTGATTCTTAAAAAAGGGAAAAAGACTGATTCAGTTTATTCCTATTGGCCAATTTCGTTATTAAACACAGATCATAAAATATTGGCCACAATAGTGGCCAATAGACTAAAAGATGTTATGAATAATCGTATAGCAGTAAATCAAACAGGTTTTATGAAGAATATATCCTCTATTTTAAATATCAGAAAAGCATGGGCAATATTGCACTATTATTGTAATGATAAAGATAAAAAAATGAAAGCAAAGCAGATGACTTAGCGCTAATAACAATCAATGCTGAAAAGGCATTTGATGCAGTCCAGTGGGATCACCTATTTTCTACACTGAGTAATTTCGGCTTCACAGGCCATTTTACTAGATATATTAAATCTATATATGATAGCCCTTTATCTTCAATTTTGGTAAACAGGATACTTACAACTGACATTAAGTTGGGAAGAGGTACGCGACAGGGTTGTCCCCTGTCCCGTTGCTATTTAACCTAGTAATTGAATAATTAGCAATAAAACTAAACCAAATTATGCAGGAAATTAAATGCAATTCGGTAGAAACAAAATTTTTATTATACGCAGATGATGTTATAATCTTTATAAGAAATGCTAAGAAAAATATTCCCATTCTTTTGGGATTTCTTAATAAATATGGTTCATTTACAGGATTTAAAGTTAATATGAGTAAGTCAGAAGTGATGTGGCTCAGGAAAACTAGAAACATAGCTCAAAATATTCCCTTTTCAAGAAGTTAATAAAGTTTTATCTCTGGGTATCTTGTTTAATAAGAGCCCAGGAAACCAGTGGTGTGAGGAAAACTATAATTCTTTTTTTCTTAAATTAAATAGCACTTTAGAGCTCTGGAAAAAGTTCCCCCTATCTCTATATGGAAAAATTAATTTGCTGAAAATGGTGTGGTTTCCAACAAATCTCTATAAATTACAAAATGAACCTTTATTAATTAAAAAGAAAGATATTCATTTTTTTAATAAGGGCTTAATAAATTTATTTTGGGGGAAAAAGAAAGTTAGATACTCTATAAGGAAATTATGTCAACACAAAATTGTTTGGGGTTTTTGTTTACCTGCTTTACAAGACTATAGAAACAACTATAGTGAGTCCATTCTCATTAAAAGCATTACTTAATTTAGACATAAAAGCAATACCTACGGAATGTAAGAATTTAAAAGTGATATACAATAATAAGAGCTTGGCAGATTTTCTGCAAAAAAAATTGATTTAGATTTTAGAAAGTCTAATTATCTGGAAATTATAGGTAACCCACTTTTCCCAGAGGGATTAAGATCTGAATTTTTTTTAGGTGGAGAAGAGCAGGCATGGTCTCTGTAGCACAATCAATTGTCAAGATAAATGGAAATGAGATGATAAAATAATTTGAAGATTTAACACGAGAATTTGGTCTACCTCAGAAAGATTTTTTTTGCGTATCTCAAGTTTAGACACTGGTTAACAGGATTAAATAAAGATTATAAATGAGATGGAAACTGGACACAAATAGAGTCATGCCT
Source organism: Bombina bombina (assembly GCF_027579735.1). NCBI lineage: Eukaryota > Metazoa > Chordata > Amphibia > Anura > Bombinatoridae > Bombina > Bombina bombina. The sequence continues at coordinate 598,461,100 of NC_069502.1, forward strand.
TAAAATATGCACAATAGGTAACTATTCTATTAATAAATGGTATAAATGTTTAAGGGAGAAAGAGGATAAGCTAGGTATGGAAAATTTGATACTGAGGGCTCCATGTACTAAGCCGTCAATTCATCCGTCATTGTAGACGCGGATAAACTCGCCGTTACTCGCCGCGGGCGAAATGGTGTCCGCTGTCGCTATGTACTAATATTCCCCCAATAAATAGACAAGTCTAGCCCGCCGCGAGCAGTTGCGGATTGTTGATAAATTTGACGCCTCGCTCGCCGCGACAAAGCTGATGTACTTAACTTTCAGTTGAATTGTCTGGCCAATTATTAACACGTGACATGCAAGGTGTCACGAACATCATAGTAGTCACGGGAATAGAATTTTGCTCCTATAAAAGTTCAACTTATCTAAACAACTTTATTATTGTTCAAAAATTTTTGAAGAGTGATAACAGAGCGTTATTTTTGTAATATTTATTTACAATTTGGATATGGCTTCATCTGGATCTGATAATATATAAATATTAATATAAAAATAATTATAAAGATTGACAACTATACAATACAAATTTAAAATATAGATTACTCTTTAATTACAGTCGACAAATTGGGCGCAATTTATGTACATGGAAATGAGAGACAAATTAGACGCCAGTTATGCTGTAAGTACAATGCTGATATTACTGCCTTTTATATATGTCTAGACTGGCGTCTAGATTGACTTTCCTATTGTTTTGTACCTTGCCCGCCACCTAAAAGGTGGCGAGGCAAAAATAACGAGGTGGGAGCGGAATTTGTAGCGAGCGGACAAATAGATTTTTTAGTACATTCGTTTTTGGCGAGTTGGTGGTCAAATGTGTCTAATTACAGTGAAAAATGGAGCGGTAGCGAGGTTTGGCGGATAAGTACGCTCGCAATTTTAAAGATGCGAGTTTTAACATAATTTACGGCTTTGTACATATCAGTTTGCGAATTTTGACGCAAGATTTGTTGCGGGTAGCTAGCTGACTGCTTAGTACATGGAGCCCTGAAGTGGCATCTTAAATTATTACAAAGGGTAGATGAAGAAGCAATTAAGAATAGTTTAACTAATACATGGAAGGCTACACAAGCAACTAACTTTAGAGAAGCACATCTAAACATGATACATCAGATATATCTTACAACTTCCCTTCTCCATAGATGGAGATCAGATATTAGTGATAAATGTATTAAATGCCAAAATAATTTGGCTGAATTGCTATACTAAATATGGTATTGCCCTAAGATAAATCAATTTTGGGGGAGGGTTAACCACTAGCTAGTAAAGATTATTCAAAGGAATTATACTCTATAGCTTGAATCAGTGATATTTCTTCTATCAAAGCAAAATAGGTATAGAAATAGAGATTTCATAAACCTTTCCATATTAATAGGAAGGAATTTAATTATGAAAAAAATGGATTTCAAGGAAATGTCCTACCATTGCTGAATTTGTGAAAAAAATGTATAGTCTATTAATTCTGGAACAATGTGCTATAGAATCTGGAAAAGAAAATAGAATAAGATACTTTTTTTAAGAAGTGGGGGGACATGATTAAATCCTATCCAATAGATATCCAGAAACTAATGATCCGTCCCTTCTACCATTCACAATATGTACAAGAAGATATGCTAGGAGGTGACCTCCCTCAGTTTTGAATATATATGACAATGGAAAGTGATGACCTGGGGATAGGGGAGAAGAGGCGGGAGGTGGGGGACAGATGAGAATGATTTAGATCTTTCCTTTTTTTTCCCTCTCTCTTTTTTCCCCCTTTTCTGTAATCCAGAAGATTTGAAATAAATTATGCTTCAACTAGCAATTCAAATATATAAAGGTCTAGTATAGGACTGATTTAGATAAGAAGATCATATTTCTTTGCTATATAAACTTATATAGCTTCTATATGTTTTATCAAGATATCCTTTGTGTTTGCTATATGTACTATGTATGAAAAAAAAAAAAATTCATCAGTGTGTTATGAAAGAATCCATATTTTCTTTGTTGTTTTACGTTGTGAATATGTTGATGTTTGTATAATTATCTATAATGATAAACCTCTGTAAGGCAAATATTTTGTATTGTAGACACACCGCTGATGTCAAAAATAAATAAAAAGAAAGAAAGAAAAAGAAATAACCAGCCCCTTGTAATAGCTGGTTATTTATTGCTGGTGAATAAGCCTGTTTACAGGCGTGTGATAAATTATCGCTCAACTTGTAATCTAGCCCTATATTGGGCCATGAACTTTTCAGGCACAGCTTCATCAACAAGCAGCATTTACCTTTAGACAACAAAATATGCTTTGTGTTCACACATCGAACACACAATATGGTTTTAAAATGTTTTAAAATAAGCCTAGTTTATATAAATAATCTTACAATAATATATGTGAACACAAGGCATGATTAATAATGATTTTACTTTAAACAAACAAACAAACAAACAAAAGTATTTAATAAAATACAATACGGTTAAAGTGAAATATTAAAAAATGAACATGCCAGTGTTATACACACATATAAAACACACACAAAATAAAAATAATAATTTTTCAATTGCTATTCTCAGTTGAAAAGCATACCTAGGTACGCAATGGATCATTAATGCTTTACAGGGAGCTATGTCTGATTTGCACCTGAACATAAATACATCTTTACATTAGTTTAGTAGATATGTTCAACAACCTCTCATGATTGCAAAGTTGCTTATTCAATCAAGGATATTAAAATGAAAACAAATATCATACAACAAAATGTATATTTATCCAAAACATGCTTATAAAAATTCATAATTTAATAGTTAAGAGAATCATTTCACTTTAAGACACTTAATATCAAAATTGTCGACTCTTTTGGCTATGTTTATGTTGATTTCATAACAATTATTATTATAATATCATTTACAGGTTTTGGATATGAGGAATAGGCAGATACAGAGCAGTACAGCCATGTGCCATAATTTAGAGAGCAGGAGGATGTTTTTTCCCACAATACCTTCTAGCTGACATTACGGGAAGGGGAATTTCGGTAACCAAGGGCATTTGCAAGGGAGAATACTCCTGCCCCATCTCCAGCATCCTCTTATGAAATAACCTATAACATCCTAGATTCTATAGAGTGGCAGCTACATATGCCACCACAGCAAGGACAGCAGCAGCATATGCCTCCACAGCAGCAGCATATGCCACCACAGCAGCATGTCCCTTATATGCCACCACAGCAGCATCAGCCTTCAATTTACCATGACATCAGCAGCTTCCACTGGCACCACATAAGAAGCAGCAGCTTCCAATTCCAACATGGCAGTAGCCTCAAATTCCACCTCCACAGCAGCATCCAATGCCATCTCTTCAATTGCAGCAGCAGTCACCGCTGCATCAGTTGACTTCACTACCAATGTTTGGGCCACTTTGCCCCCAGGGAAACCATCACACTAACCACAACAGAGGCAGTCAAGTGAATCACCCACAACTTGTGTATGTAAAACACCACCCCAGTAGCACATGCCCAAGGCACCTGCTTTACCTGTTAATGTGCAGTCACAGCAAAGAGACTACTCCGTCAGATACATAGGAAGATGTATATTTAACAAATCAAACAAAAGCAAGCTTTTAGGAGACTGAAGAACCAACTAGATATCCTCAATGCCACCTCTGTCTGCTTTACAGATGCTATTGAAAGGCATCTTTAAAGGCCTTAAAATCCATCCTCATCCAATGCTCCATTAGTTTGTCATTTCCATGCATGCACCAGCATCAAGGCTTGTGTCCTTGCAAGAATCTGTTTGGCCTCTCACAAAAAGCCAATTTCCTCCTCACATACATCTTCTTCGAAGGCCAAGTCATGAGATCGGTATTAATATATATTTTTATTAATTTTAACATAGTAACATAGTAGATGAAGTTGGAAAAATACAGAAGGCCATCAAGTTCAAATTATGCAAATCTTAATTTATGTCAGCGTCAATGTTTATCTTTAATACTAATTTCACATATACATACTTTCAAAGTATAAAGTTCTGATGAGTGATCCGTTACACAAGTATCGAGAAATTTGATTTGTTAGTGATCATTTATAATGTGTATTTGAATCAGATTGGCTGATGTCATAAATCATGTGATCATGCATATTCCAATCAAAAGTGGTGGAAAAATTCACTGTTGTGTGGGTTATTTAGGAGTTTGCGTCATAATTGGCGCGAAAAGTGTTGAGTCAAATATGGCACGAAGTGGAGAGTGGGACCTGTATTACATGGCTTAAACATGGTGCACATAGATTTTTCCAACAAATAAAAAGGAAGTTAGCTATATTATGTTGTGTATTTAATTTTTATCTCTATATCTATTAGTTTGGGCCAAAAATTTGCTCCAAATATGCAGAAATAATATTGTCCCCTTGCTTTGTAATGAGAGACAAAATTGTAGCATTATCCATAAGTAGTAATGCATTTTTCATTTCTATCCCTATATCTACTAGTGCACCAAATGTGGAGCAATAATATTGTTTGATTTAGAAAGGGTATAGAATTTTAATAAAGTTTCTAATTTACTTTTATTATGTAATATAATTCATTCTCTTGCAACATCGAACATAAGCTTTCTATGTTTTCAGACTCCCATTGAGTTCTATGGCATCCACGACCTCAAGGGTGGCCGATTGAAAACTAGGTACGCTGAGTCAGAAAAGACGTGAGCGTAACTGTAAAATTTTTGATAACTTTGTGAGAGCTTCAAATAGTATCAATTAGGAGGGCGAATTAACACGATTCTGCTTGAATACCATGGTTTTCAACTTGCATCGATCTGTGTTGGGTTGAAATCGCGGGATCATATTTTACGTTACAAATTTCAACATTTTCCGATCTTGGCGCTTAACTACGGTGGATCAATTTAGTGACAATTACGATGCAGAATTCCAGCGTATTTTCAGTTGACGCTTTGATGAATAGGCCCCATAGACTTTTTTGGATATTAGAAGATATGTGCTAAATTATATTTTATATGTAAATTCATATTGATATTTACATTGTTTGAAAACTTTGAGAACTAGGCCTCGAAAAGACTAGGCCTCGAAAAAACTTTTACACCTAGTTGAACATGCTGTAATATTTGACAGTTTATTAGACCACTGCTTCTTACACTCTTTGCCACCTCTGAGGTGTTGAAGAGAAATCACCCCAAAACTTACTCACTCGGGATGATTGACAGACCTTTTTCTCACATGATTTTGTGCAGATGAGTTACATCAACCTTTCTTGATATTGCCTCTTTTGTTGATTGTCATTTAAAGAAACCACTTAAAAAAGAAGCACGTAATAAGATGAGAGCAGAGTGCCCTAGGTCATTATTACCAAACAATGCTTGTCTAACCCCAGAAATTGACCCTAAAATCATTAAATGTATTGGGTCTCCAGGGTATAAAGTTAAAAAGTGCATGGGAAGAGCCTGGAAAACATGCCAAGATAAACTACCTGACTCTGTTGGCCCGATTAAAAAACTTTTTGAAATTTCTGAATAGGCTGTTATTGACAAACCCACTCTCGACCCATTATTAGTCTAAGAAAGGTTTAAAAGAATCCTTTCATTCATGGGCCATACCAATGCAGCAATAATGATTGAACATAGGAAAACTATCTTGTGCAAAATTGACCCAAAAATATATGACAATGCTATGAATGAGTTAGACTCTGACTCCAATGGTCTTCTCTTTGGAGATGCCTTTCTAAGAAATTTGAACAGTTATAGAAATACTTTTACAAATTTGAATAAAGTGAGAACTTGACTACGTAAAAAAGTTTCTCTGACAAGGCCAGGAAAAGCAGAGGTCACTTTCTCGGACGGGCAAATTATCAATTAAGGGCTCACTTCCAACAGCAATATCAACAAAAATTCCAATGATCCTTTCAACATTCCTCAACATCACAGTTCTTCCCAACTCGTTCTAGACCTTGGAACAAAAGGGGTCAATTATCAAGAGCAAGATCCTGTCACCCTCCAGGAAATCTTTCCTCTAACCAATCATTTTACTTTTTTTCTAGACAGAATTGGAGGCAGACTTGCCCTTTTTTGCTCAAAATTGAAAATTTGTAATATAATTCACTTCCACTCCCATTCAATTAGTAAGACCCCCATCCCATTCAATTTTCAATAGAAGATCATATTCTGGTTCAATTAGAATTTTCCACTCATTCAAAAATCAAGGTATTCAAGCTACGGTTCTTTCTCATGAAATATTTCTAGAGAAAAAGAAAAAGGTCAGTTTTGTCCAGTCATAAATTTAAGATCTCTAAATGCTTATGTTGCCTATTGTCATTTTAAAATAGAAGGAACCAATTTTTTAAGAGATTACCTCAGAGAAAATGATTGGCTAGTAGGTTTAGTTCTGACAGAGATACTCCTTACCATTCATATATTCCCAGAACATCAAAAATTCCTAAACTTTTCCAGGAAAGACAAATATTGGAGTATTACTTGTCTCCCATTTGGCCTTTCTTCAGCCCGTTGGATTTTTACAGAGCTTTTAAAACTTGTTATGGCCTGGTTAGGACTCTGAGGTGTCATTAATCATACAGTGAGGCAAAAAAGTATTTAGTCATCCACCAATTGTGCAAGTTCTCCCACTTAAGAAGATGAGAGAGACCTGTAATTTCCATCATATGTATACCTCAATTATGAGAGACAAAATGTGGAAACAAATCTAGACAATCACGTTGTCTGATTTGGAAAGAATTTATTTGCATATTATGGTGGAAAATAAGTATTTGGTCACCTACAAACAAGCAAGATTTCTGGCTCACACAGACCTGTATCTTCTTCTTTAAGAGGCTCCTATGTCCTCCACTCATTACCTGTATTAATGGCACCTGTTTGAACTTGTTATCAGTATAAAAGACACCTGTCCACAACCTCAAACAGTCACACTCCAAACTCCACTATGGTGAAGACCAAAGAGCTGTCGGACACCAGAAACAAAATTGTAGACCTACACGAGGCTGGGAAGACTGAATCTGCAATAGGCAAGCAGCTTGGTGTGAAGAAATCAACGGTGGGAGCAATAATTAGAAAATGGAAGACATACAAAACCACTGATAATCTCCCTCGATCTGGGGCTCCACACGCAAGATCTCACCCTGTGGGGTCAAAATGATCACAAAAACAGTGAGCAAACATCCCAGAACCACACGGGGGGACCTAGTGAATGACCTGCAGAGAGCTGGGACCAACATAACAAAGGCTACCATCAGTAACACACTACGCCACCAGGGACTCAGATCCTGCAGTGCCAGATGTGTCCCCCTGCTTAAGCCAGTACATGTCCGGGCCCATCTGAGGTATGCTAGAGAGCATTTGGATGATCCAGAAGTGGATTGGGAGAATGTCATATGGTCAGATGAAACCAAAGTATAACTGTTTGTTAGAAACACAACTCATTGTGTTTGGAGGAGAGAGAATGCTGAGTTGCAACCAAAGAACACCATACCTACTGTGAAGCATGGGGGTGGCAACATCATGCTTTGGGGCTGTTTCTCTGCAAAGGGAACAGGACGACTGATCCGTGTACATGAAAGAATGAATGGGGCCATGTATCGTGAGATTTTGAGTACAAAACTCCTTCCATCAGCAAGGGCATTGAAGATGAAATGTGGCTGGGTCTTTCAGCATGACAATGATCCCAAACACACCGCCCGGACAATGAAGGAGTGGCTTCGTAAGAAACATTTCAAGGTCCTGGAGTGGCCTAGCCAGTCTCCAGATCTCAACCCCATAGAAAACCTTTGGAGGGAGTTGAAAGTCCGTGTTGCCCAGCGACAGCCCCAAAACATCACTGCTCTAGAGGAGATCTGCATAAAGGAATGGGTCAACATACTAGCAACAATGTGTGACAACCTTGTGAAGACTTACAGAAAACGTTTGACCTCTGTCATTGCCAACAAAGGATATATAACAAAGTATTGAGATGAACTTTTGATATAGACCAAATACTTATTTTCCACCATAATATGCAAATAAATTCTTTCCAAATCAGACAATGTGATTGTCTGGATTTGTTTCCAAATTTTGTCTCTCATAGTTGAGGTATACCTATGATGAAAATTACAGTCCTCTCTCATCTTCTTAAGTTGGAGAACTTGCACAATTGGTGGCTGACTAAATACTTTTGTGCCCCACTGTATATCTAGATGACATTCTGAATATGAACCAGAGTTCCATCTCTGTTCAAAATCAATTATCCTTAACCATTCATCTTTTAGAAAATCTATGATTTATAATAAACAAACAAAAATCTGCCCTGATTCCCACTCAATCTCTAATTTTTCTGGGCTTCATTAAAGACATATCCAAGGCCAGTCTCAGTTTACCACCAGACAAAATAAAAAATATCAATAAAGAAATTTTCTGTACACTTTCAGTGCAATCCATTCCTATCAGGAATATTACAAGAATAGTTTGGTTACTATCATCCTCTATTCAGGCAATATTTCCTTCTCCCCTTTATTATTGGGAATGACAACATCACAAAATCTTTAATTTACAGAAACAGCTATTTTGCTCTCATTATCTCCTGAGGCCAAAGAGGAACTCTCCTGGTGACTTTATCATATGGAAGCCTGGAACAGGAGAGTTATTTTTGGCAATGCACCAGATTTGATCATAAAATCCGATGACAGCAAGCTCTTTGTGGTCCATTCATCACAAGAGGAAAATAGTCTCCAGAGGAGAAACAATTCCACATAAATTGTTTAGAACTGTTAGCAGGATATTTCGCTATCAAGAGTTTGGTAAAGATTTCTCCGGTTACAATTTTACTCCCTATGGACAATATCTCTGCAGTTCGATACTTCAATCATTTAGGGGGCACGAGATCCAGAAGTTAGAAATGTCTTCCTCTCCCTGGCATGTTTCAGAGTTCCTTTTATACTAAATCTTTTAACATCTTAATTGAATTACCAAATCCTCAGTTCAGCTGGAGACCAGACCAAAAAGCGGCTGTAATAAATGCTTTCCTACAGCTTTGGCCACCTCAAGGAGCCTATGCTCTTCCAGTCCACCCTTTTCAATGATCTAGAAAACTAATTAGACAGTTTGCAGGGACAAAATTACTCTCTTATTGATAACACCCCTATGGCTGAATCAGCCTTGGTACCCTGCTCTTCTAGAAATGTCCTTCAAACCTCCTATCCTTCTTCCTCATTTATTGACCAACCCAGAAGGAGATTTTCACGATCTCATTATTTTAAAATCCCTTTGTCTCATCGCTTAGTCAATTTCAGGGAACCCTTTCCTCTTGAAGGCCTTTAAGATGAAGCTAAGAGATTCATGCAAGAATATTGGGCACCAGGTACCCACAACTTCTACTTCTATGCATGGTCCAAAAGGTCTAGCTAGTGGATGGCTAGGAACTTGTTTCCCTTTTCAGCTGATTTAATTCACTTCATTAATTTTTTAGATTACCTTTTTTGAGTCAGGATTAGCTTATAGGTCCATCAATTTATACTGCTCTTCTATTTCTGCAAAACACTCATACTTTTTGTATTTTTTCTCCTTTTTGAACTTTGCTCCTTCTTGTTCAACGTTTGGTGTCTCAGGGTCAGACAAGAATGGGGAAGCTGGTGAGTGTATTGGACAACTTATGGACACTATCGGCTAGATTTAGAGTTTTGTCGGTAAGGACCCGCGTATCTAACGCTGGCTTTTTTCTGGCCGCACCTTTAAAATAACTGGTATTGTAATTGTAGGTATTTTATTTAATTAATTTATTGATAGTGTAGTGTTAGGTTTAATTGTAACTTAGGTTAGGATTTATTTTACAGGTAATTTTGTAATTATTTTAACTATTTTAGCTATTAAATAGTTCTTAACTATTTAATAGCTATTGTACCTGGTTAAAATAAATACAAAGTTACCTGTAAAATAAATATAAATCCTAAAATAGCTATAATATAAATATAATTTATATTGTAGCTATATTAGGATTTATTTTACAGGTAAGTATTTAGCTTTAAATAGGAATAATTTATTTAATAAGAGTTAATTAATTTCGTTAGATTAAAATTATATTTAAATTAGGGGGGTGTTAGTGTTAGGGTTAGACTTAGCTTTAGGGGTTAATAAATTTATTAGAATAGCGGTAAGCTCCAGTCGGCAGATTAGGGGTTAATAATTGAAGTTAGGTGTCGGCGATGTTAGGGAGGGCAGATTAGGGGTTAATACTATTTATTATAGGGTTAGTGAGGCGGATTAGGGGTTAATAACTTTATTATAGTAGCGGTGCGGTCTGCTCAGCAGATTAGGGGTTAATAAGTGTAGGCAGGTGGAGGCAACATTGAGGGGGGCAGATTAGGGGTTAATAAATATAATATAGGGGTCGGCGGTGTTAGGGGCAGCAGATTAGGGGTACATAGCTATAATGTAGGTGGCGGCTCTTTGCGGTTGGCAGATTAGGGGTTAATTATTGTAGGTAGCTGGCTGCGACGTTGTGGGGGGCAGGTTAGGGGTTAATAAATATAATATAGGGGTCGGCGGTGTTAGGGGCAGCAGATTAGGGGTACATAAGTATAACGTAGGTGGCGGTCGGCAGATTAGGGGTTAAAAAAATGTATTCGAGTGTCGGCGATGTGGGGGGGGCCTCGGTTTAGGGGTACATAGGTAGTTTATGGGTGTTAGTGTACTTTAGAGCACAGTAGTTAAGAGCTTTATAAACCGGCGTTAGCCCAGAAAGCTCTTAACTACTGACTTTTTTCTGCGGCTGGAGTTTTGTCGTTAGATTTCTAACGCTCACTTCAGACACGACTCTAAATACCGGAGTTAGAAAGATCCCATTGAAAAGATAGGATACGCAATTGACGTAAGGGGATCTGCGGTATGGAAAAGTCGCGGCTGAAAAGTGAGCGTTAGAACCTTTTTTGAATGACTCCAAATACCGGCGGTAGCCTAAAACCAGCGTTAGGAGCCTCTAACACTGGTTTTAACGGCTACCGCCAAACTCCAAGTCTAGGCCTAAGATTGTACTGGTTGACCCTTTTTCTCTGTATTTGCTATTTATCTCAGTTACATTTTCTCTACATTGTTTTGAATGTTTCCTGTTATTTATCTGTCTATTATTACATTTAACAGCGACCCATAGAGTAGTAAAATAAAGATAAAGCAAAATATTTGTCTCTGTGTCTATAATAAAATCTAGATTATACCGTAATAAAGTTAGGATAATCAGAAATTTAGTGAATGCTTATTATTCATATGTTAAAAAGTAATAGCCAGATGTCTTCATTTTTACCATTTAATACAATATAATATGCTTTGTCAATTACAGAAGGAGAATAACCTTTTGTTAGAAAAAGTTTTATGTAATTATTTCAGCTTGTAACCGAAAATCACTATTAGATGTACAATTTTTTTCTTATTCTATTAAATTATTCAAAAAGTATATTTTAATCTACTTTCCTATTATGTCTAATGATATAATTTATCAGAGCAGCATTGTGATGATTTGGTTTATATTAATAATTTAATTAATGAAGTATGGCATTTATAACAATTGGGAAAGTTTTCTCTATTCATGAAAATGTACCTTTCTACTGTGGTGTTTATTTTCAAATAATGATGATGGTTGCTGTTCTATAATTTACATTAATTACATATACGTTTATGTTTAGAAAAGTGATGTATAATATATAAATATATATACATTTAAGTGAGTGTGATAGCAACCAAAGCTGAACCTGTTTAGGAGTCATAGGATGTGTACCCAGTCCAGTCTAAAAGAGCGTTGTCCCCCTTTCCTTGTTTTGCTTTCGCCTAGGGGGATTACATAAGTCCCTGAACCCTAACTTGTTCCCAGTTTGTTTGATTAAGAGCTTGCATTTGTGTGCATGGTTGTGTTTGTGTGGCTGTATTAGGGACCCAGGTTTTTGGAAGAGACCTTGACGTGGTACCTGGGCTTGTCCCATTTGGCCAAATGTGGTAACGGACTCTTCCATTTTTGCTTTTAATCTTAGCTGAGAGCTTGTGAGTGTGTGCTGGACGTTTTCTGTGTGCTGTATTGTCTGTTTTGTAAATTTCCCTATGGACCTGCACCTGGGCAGGCTCGGGGTTAACTGCCTGTGACTCTGGAAATAGTGTAGCTTTAAGTGAGTGTGATAGCAACCAAAGCTGAGCCTGTTTGGGAGTCATGGGATTTGTACCCAATCCGTTCTTAGAGTGCTGTTCACTTTTCCTTGTTTTTCTTACGCCTAGCGTGATTACATAAGTCCTTAAACCCTGACTTGTTCCCAGTTTGTTTGAGTAAGAGCTTGCATTTGTGTGCATGGCTTCATTTGTGTGGCTGTATTTGGGACCCAGGTTATTGGAAGAGACCTTAATGTGCTACCTAGGCTTGTCCCATTTGGCCAAATGCGTAACTGACTCCAGTTTTGCTTTTAATCTTAGCTGAGAGCTTGTGAGTGAGTGCTGGACTTTTTCTGTGTGCTGTATTATATATATATATATATATATATATATATTCACAATAGGAAAGAAGTGCAGATAGCAGCCAGTAATTTAAAAAGCAAAAAAGTATTTATTCAATAATGTGATAAAAGATATCCATGGAGCACATAGGAAGCATCAGCAAAAACGAACAGTCTGCTAACATGTTTCAGCCCTCAGGCCGTAATCATAGCTATTAGACAATACACCTGTGCACCTTTCAAAGCAACTGGATAAGCCTTGATTGGGTAAAAATAAAGGGGAGGATTTGCGATGCAAAAGTACTCATATTGAGTTACAATATTAAGGCTCTTCCTTAGCCTATTATACAAATGGGTACAACATCTAATACACTCTGATGTATAATTAATCATATAAAAAAAAGTCAAGTGGAATTTATGCAATATATACACTAATGTATGAAAAATATATATACATAACGGCAAAAACTACATTGGTAGTAAATCTAACAATTTTCCGAGGAATGAAAATAAACTTATATACATATGGAAAAAAGGGAATAGATTACACCTATATAGAAGGATAAATCATATGCATATATAGGTATCAGATTCCATATATATATATATATATATATATATATATATATATATATATATTATCCTGGATAAAAATAAGGATAAATTAAGCAAGTAGTTAAATGCTTATATACTTTTATATAGATATATATATATATATATATATATATATATATACAGGGAGTGCAGAATTATTAGGCAAATGAGTATTTTGACCACATCATCCTCTTTATGCATGTTGTCTTACTCCAAGCTGTATAGGCTCGAAAGCCTACTACCAATTAAGCATATTAGGTGATGTGCATCTCTGTAATGAGAAGGGGTGTGGTCTAATGAAATCAACACCCTATATCAGGTGTGCATAATTATTAGGCAACTTCCTTTCCTTTGGCAAAATGGGTCAAAAGAAGGACTTGACAGGCTCAGAAAAGTCAGAAATAGTGAGATATCTTGCAGAGGGATGCAGCACTCTTAAAATTGCAAAGCTTCTGAAGCGTGATCATCGAACAATCAAGCGTTTCATTCAAAATAGTCAACAGGGTCGCAAGAAGCGTGTGGAAAAACCAAGGCGCAAAATAACTGCCCATGAACTGAGAAAAGTCAAGCGTGCAGCTGCCAAGATGCCACTTGCCACCAGTTTGGCCATATTTCAGAGCTGCAACATCACTGGAGTGCCCAAAAGCACAAGGTGTGCAATACTCAAAGACATGGCCAAGGTAAGAAAGGCTGAAAGACGACCACCACTGAACAAGACACACAAGCTGAAACGTCAAGACTGGGCCAAGAAATATCTCAAGACTGATTTTTCTAAGGTTTTATGGACTGATGAAATGAGAGTGAGTCTTGATGGGCCAGATGGATGGGCCCGTGGCTGGATTGGTAAAGGGCAGAGAGCTGCAGTCCGACTCAGACGCCAGCAAGGTGGAGGTGGAGTACTGGTTTGGGCTGGTATCATCAAAGATGAGCTTGTGGGGCCTTTTCGGGTTGAGGATGGAGTCAAGCTCAACTCCCAGTCCTACTGCCAGTTTCTGGAAGACACCTTCTTCAAGCAGTGGTACAGGAAGAAGTCTGCATCCTTCAAGAAAAACATGATTTTCATGCAGGACAATGCTCCATCACACGCATCCAAGTACTCCACAGCGTGGCTGGCAAGAAAGGGTATAAAAGAAGAAAATCTAATGACATGGCCTCCTTGTTCACCTGATCTGAACCCCATTGAGAACCTGTGGTCCATCATCAAATGTGAGATTTACAAGGAGGGAAAACAGTACACCTCTCTGAACAGTGTCTGGGAGGCTGTGGTTGCTGCTGCACGCAATGTTGATGGTGAACAGATCAAAACACTGACAGAATCCATGGATGGCAGGCTTTTGAGTGTCCTTGCAAAGAAAGGTGGCTATATTGGTCACTGATTTGTTTTTGTTTTGTTTTTGAATGTCAGAAATGTATATTTGTGAATGTTGAGATGTTATATTGGTTTCACTGGTAAAAATAAATAATTGAAATGGGTATATATTTGTTTTTTGTTAAGTTGCCTAATAATTATGCACAGTAATAGTCACCTGCACACACAGATATCCCCCTAAAATAGCTATAACTAAAAACAAACTAAAAACTACTTCCAAAACTATTCAGCTTTGATATTAATGAGTTTTTTGGGTTCATTAAGAACATGGTTGTTGTTCAATAATAAAATTAATCCTCAAAAATACAACTTGCCTAATAATTCTGCACTCCCTGTATATATATATATATATATATATACAAATATATATATGTATATATATATATATATTTTTTTATATATATATGTATATATATATATATATATATATATATATATATATATATATATATATATATATATATATATATATATATATAAATATAGGTCTGGATGTTGCTGAGTTACATGTTTTGCATTTTCTATGGGTGATTACATCCACCTGTGCACCCCTTCTTTGTTCCTGTGTTAGGGATTCAGGCAATGGAAAGGACCTTGACGTGGTGCCTGAGCTTTCCCATTTGGCCAGATGCGGTGACTAACCTTTCCAGTTGTGATTTTATCTTAGCTGTGAGCTAGCTGGTGAGTGCTGGGTGTTTCTATGTGTTGTATTACTTTTTATTTGTAATCCCCCTTGTTTCTTGCACCCATTCCGGACTGGGGTTAACTGCTGTGGCTCTGGTGACATCACAGCTTTTTTGGAGTGCTATTTAGCACCCAGGGCTGGATGTTGCTGAGTTACAGGATGTGTACCTGATCCGGTCTTGGAGTGCAGTTCCCTTCCATATTTTGTATTTTCTATGGGTGATTACATCCACCTGTGCACCCCTTCTTTGTTCTTAGTCTGTTTGGTTCTGTGAGCTTGCATGATAGTGTGGCTGTGTTAAGGACTCAGGCAATGGAAAGGACCTTGACGTGGTGCCTGAGCTTTCCCATTTGGCCAGATGCGGTGACTAACCTTTCCAGTTGTGATTTTATCTTAGCTATGAGCTAGCTGGTGAGTGCTGGGTGTTTCTATGTGTTGTATTACTTTTTATTTGTAATCCCCCTTGTTTCTTGCACCCATTCCGAACTGGGGTTAACTGCCTGTGGCTCTGGTGACATCACAGCTTTTTTGGAGTGCTATTTAGCAGCCAGGGCTGGATGTTGCTGAGTTACAGGATGTGTGATAAAATTATAGGAGCGCCTAAGAGGCTAAGGTAAACTACAGGTTCCTTATATAGTATCAAGTTCCTTGAACAATGTCACCAATATTCTAAGGTGTGTAAAAAGTTAAGGTATGATCCAATGAGTACAAAAATACGTAAAAACTTCTTTTAATAACAGATCAGATTTTTAAAAATACAAAGTTTAGATCAATATATCTCCAAGTGTAACTGGATACTAACAATATTCCAGCAATATTACAGAACTAGAACTACGTCTTAGTACGATAAACCAGATATGGCTGATAATGGGAATTAAACCACAATATCAGATCTATTACTCAATCGTAATGGAGTGTACACAAAAAACACGGAGATCAGTATGAGCCCCAATGTTGTAAGTGTCTATGTATTATTTTGTCAAGCTGATCAATGTGGTCTCATATTAAGTAACACAAAGGAACTAGATATGTGATGATATCACAACTGGTTAACAACAACTCAGTGAATTACTAAATCACAACAAACAAAATGTAATCAAAAAGTTAAATAAAAAATATATAAAAGTTTATAAAATATGTGTACTACCAGTGTACAATGACAGTGAAATAAATCAAAAATCATTCATATACACACACAAAGAGCTAAATCTTAAATTACTAAGAGTGGATCAAGAAAAACAAAGGCCTAGATTTAGAGTTGGGCGGTAGCCGTGAAAACCAGCGTTAGAGGCTCCTAACGCTGGTTTTAGGCTACCGCCGGTATTTGGAGTCAGTCAGGAAAGGGTCTAACGCTCACTTTGCAGCCGCGACTTTTCCATACCGCAGATCCCCTTACATCAATTGCGTATCCTATCTTTTCAATGGGATCTTTCTAACTCCGGTATTTAGAGTCGTGGCTGAAGTGAGCGTTAGAAATCTAACGACAAAACTCCAGCCGCAGAAAAAAGTCAGTAGTTAAGAGCTTTCTGGGCTAACGCCGGTTTATAAAGCTCTTAACTACTGTGCTCTAAAGTACACTAACACCCATAAACTACCTATGTACCCCTAAACAGAGGCCCCCCCACATCGCCGCAACTCTATAAAAAAATTTTAACCCCTAATCTTCCGCTCCGTACACTGCCGCCAACTACGTTATCCCTATGTACCCCTAATCTGCTGCCCCTAACACCGCCGACCCCTATATTATATTTATTAACCCCTAATCTGCCCCCCACAACGTCGCCTCCACCTACCTACAATTATTAACCCCTAATCTGCCGTCCGCACGCCGCCGCCAGCTACATTATAGCTATGTACCCCTAATCTGCTGCACCTAACACTGCCGACCCCTATATTATATTTATTAACCCCTAATCTTCCCCCCACAACGTCGCCTCCACCTGCCTACACTTATTAACCCCTAATCTGCCGAGCGGACCGCACCGCTATTATAATAAAGTTATTAAGCCCTTATCCGCCTCACTCCCGCCAAAATAATCCTATAATAAATAGTATTAACCCCTAATCTGCCCTCCCTAACATCACCGACACCTAACTTCAAACATTAACCCCTAATCTGCCGACTGGAGCTCACCGCTATTCTAATAAATGTATTAACCCCTAAAGCTAAGTCTAACCCTAACACTAACAACCCCCCTAAGTTAAATATAATTTAAATCTAACAAAATAAATTAACTCTTATTAAATAAATTATTCCTATTTAAAGCTAAATACTTACCTGTAAAATAAATCCTAATATAGCTACAATATACATTATAATTATATTATAGCTATTTTAGGATTTATATTTATTTTACAGGTAACTTTGTATTTATTTTAACCAGGTACAATAGCTATTAAATAGTTAAGAACTATTTAATAGCTAAAATAGTTAAAATAATTAAAAAATGTACCTGTAAAATAAATCCTAACCTAAGTTACAATTAAACCTAACACTACACTATCAATAAATTAATTAAATACAATACCTACAATTATCTACAATTAAACCTAACACTACACTATCAATAAATTAATTAAATACAATACCTACAATTACCTACAATTAAACCTAACACTACACTATCAATAAATTATTTAAATACAATACCTACAAATAAATACAATGAAATAAACTAACTAAAGTACAAAAAATAAAAAAGAACTAAGTTACAAAAAATAAAAAAATATTTACAAACATTAGAAAAATATTACAACAATTTTAAACTAATTACACCTACTCTAAGCCCCCTAATAAAATAACAAAGCCCCCCAAAATAAAAAAATGCCCTACCCTATTCTAAATTAAAAAAGTTCAAAGCTCTTTTACCTTACCAGCCCTGAACAGGGCTCTTTGCGGGGCATGCCCCAAAGAATTCAGCTCTTTTGCCTGTAAAAAAAACACATACAATACCCCCCCCCAACATTACAACCCACCACCCACATACCCCTAATCTAACCCAAACCCCCCTTAAATAAACCTAACACTAAGCCCCTGAAGATCTTCCTACCTTATCTTCACCATACCAGGTTCACCGATCGGTCCTCGGAAGTCTTGATCCAAGCCTCGGAAGTATTGATCCAAGCCCAAGCGGGGCTGAAGAAATCCAGCATCGGGCTGAAGTCGGAAGTCCATCATCGGGATGAAGTCTTCTATCAAGCCGCATCTTCAATCTTCTTTCTTCTGGAGCGGAGCGGAGCCATCTTCTTCCAAGCCGACGCGGAACATCCTCTTCGACGGACGCCTACTCGCCGAATGACGGTTCCTTTAAATGACGTCATCCAAGATGGCGTCCCTCGAATTCCGATTGGCTGATATGATTCTATCAGCCAATTGGAATTAAGGTAGGAATATTCTGATTGGCTGATGGAATCAGCCAATCAGAATCAAGTTCAATCCGATTGGCTGATCCAATCAGCCAATCAGATTGAGCTCGCATTCTATTGGCTGTTCCGATCAGCCAATAGAATGCGAGCTCAATCTGATTGGCTGATTGTATCAGCCAATCGGATTGAACTTGATTCTGATTGGCTGATTCCATCAGCCAATCAGAATTTTCCTACCTTAATTCCGATTGGCTGATAGAATCCTATCAGCCAATCGGAATTCGAGGGACGCCATCTTGGATGACGTCCCTTAAAGGAACCGTCATTCGGCGAGTAGACGTCGGTTGAAGAGGATGTTCTGCGTCGGCTTGGAAGAAGATGGCTCCGCTCCGCTCCAGAAGAAAGAAGATTGAAGATGCGGCTTGATAGAAGACTTCATCCCGATGATGGACTTCCGACTTTAGCCCGATGATGGATTTCTTCAGCCGCCGCTTGGATCCAGACTTCAGCCCGAGGATGGACGTCACTCTTCAGCCCCCCGCTTGGGCTTGGATCAACACTTCCGAGGCTTGGATCAAGACTTCCGAGGACAGATCGGTGAACCTGGTATGGTGAAGATAAGGTAGGAAGATCTTCAGGGGCTTAGTGTTAGGTTTATTTAAAGGGGGTTTGGGTTAGATTAGGGGTATGTGGGTGGTGGGTTGTAATGTTGGGGGGGGGGTATTGTATGTGTTTTGTTTACAGGCAAAAGAGCTGAATTCTTTGGGGCATGCCCCGCAAAGGGCCCTGTTCAGGGCTGGTAAGGTAAAAGAGCTTTGAACTTTTTTAATTTAGAATAGGGTAGGGCATTTTTTTATTTTGGGGGGCTTTGTTATTTTATTAGGGGGCTTAGAGTAGGTGTAATTAGTTTAAAATTGTTGTAATATTTTTCTAATGTTTGTAAATATTTTTTTATTTTTTGTACTTTAGTTAGTTTATTTCATTGTATTTATTTGTAGGTATTGTATTTAAATAATTTATTGATAGTGTAGTGTTAGGTTTAATTGTAGGTAATTGTAGGTATTGTATTTAATTAATTTATTGATAGTGTAGTGTTAGGTTTAATTGTAGATAATTGTAGGTATTGTATTTAATTAATTTATTGATAGTGTAGTGTTAGGTTTAATTGTAACTTAGGTTAGGATTTATTTTACAGGTAAATTTGTAATTATTTTAACTATTTTAGCTATTAAATAGTTCTTAACTATTTAATAGCTATTGTACCTGGTTAAAATAAATACAAAGTTACCTGTAAAATAAATATAAATCCTAAAATAGCTATAATATAATTATAATTTATATTGTAGCTATATTAGGATTTATTTTACAGGTAAGTATTTAGCTTTAAATAGGAATAATTTATTTAATAAGAGTTAATTTATTTCGTTAGATTTAAATTATATTTAATTTAGGGGGGTGTTAGTGTTAGGGTTAGACTTAGCTTTAGGGGTTAATACATTTATTAGAATAGCGGTGAGCTCCAGTCGGCAGATTAGGGGTTAATGTTTGAAGTTAGGTGTCGGCGATGTTAGGGAGGGCAGATTAGGGGTTAATGCTATTTATTATAGGGTTATTGAGGCGGGAGTGAGGCGGATTAGAGGTTGATAACTTTATTATAATAGCGGTGCGGTCCGCTCGGCAGATTAGGGGTTAATAAGTGTAGGCAGGTGGAGGCGACATTGTGGGGGGCAGATTAGGGGTTAATAAATATAATATAGGGGTCGGCGGTGTTAGGGGCAGCAGATTAGGGGTACATAGGGATAATGTAAGTAGCAGCGGTTTACGGAGCGGCGGATTAGGGGTTAAAAAAATATGCAGGGGTCAGCGATAGTGGGGGCGGCAGATTAGGGGTTAATAAGTGTAAGGTTAGGGGTGTTTAGACTCGAGGTACATGTTAGAGTGTTAGGTGCAGACGTAGGAAATGTTTCCCCATAGCAAACAATGGGGCTGCGTTAGGAGCTGAACGCGGCTTTTTGCAGGTGTTAGGTTTTTTTTCAGCTCAAACAGCCCCATTTTTTTCTATGGGGGAATCGTGCACGAGCACATTTTTGAAGCTGGCCGCGTCTGTAAGCACCACTGGTATCGAGAGTTGAAGTTGCGGTAAATTATGCTATACGCTCCTTTTTTGGAGCCTAACGCAGCCATTCTGTGAACTCTCAATACCAGTGGTATTTAAAAGGTGCGGCCAGAAAAAAGCCAGCGTAGCTAATGCACCCCTTTGGCCACAGAACTCTAAATCTAGGCGAAAGTGAAAAAAGCATGTGCATAGTACCTTGGGAAAAAATATTAACAACACGATCGAATACCGGTATGATCTGTTGGAGATTTACCAATTAAGGTGAAAATTATATGTGTCAAAAAAAAAAAAATTTCAATAGATAACCAGAGCAATACTTTGGCTGTGTTATCTAAGAATAAGGTATTAGACTTTGAAAAACAATAATTGTATCCTAAAACATATTCTCGGTTATGCTAAACCTTGTAAATAAAAACACAATAATTATCTAACAATCATAAAATCAACTCAGTGAACATAAACATAGTCCAATGTCCAGTAAGGGAATAATCCGGGTAAAAGCCAAATGGTGTAGATAAAAAACAGATCTTTGAATCCAATGGTCTTCGAAAACCTGTGAAAAAATATGTAAAGTGCACTAAACAATGGGCTTAAGGGAACTGAGTCTACTGGTAATCAACTCACCCAAATAGCCTTGGTCCTGGTAGTATATGAGCCTCACAAATCTCTCCAATTGTGTACGCATTTCGACCCTGTAGTGGGGCCTTTTTCAAGACAGTTGGAGTGCAGTTCCCTTACATGTTTTGTATTTTCTATGGGTGATTACATCCACCTGTGCACCCCTTCTTTGTTCTCAGTCTGTTTTGCTTTGTGAGCTCGCATGATAGTGTGGCTGTGTTAGGGACTCAGGCAATGGAAAGGACCTTGACGTGGTGCCTGAGCTTTCCCATTTGGCCAGATGTGGGGACTAACCTTTCCAGTTGTGATTTTATCTTAGCTGTGAGCTAGCTGGTGAGTGCTGGGTGTTTCTATGTGTTGTATTACTTTTTATTTGTAATCCCCCTTGTTTCTTGCACCCATTCCGGACTGGGGTTAACTGCCTGTGGCTCTGGTGACATCACAGCTTTTTTGGAGTGCTATTTAGCACCCAGGGCTGGATGTTGCTGAGCTACAGGGTGTGTACCTGATCCGGTCATGGAGTGCAGTTCCCTTCCATGTTTTGTATTTTCTATGGGTGATTACATCCACCTGTGCACCCCTTCTTTGTTCTCAGTCTGTTTGGCTTTGTGAGCTCACATGATAGTGTGGCTGTGTTAGGGACTCAGGCAATGGAAAGGCTCTTGACGGGGTGCCTGAGCTTTCCCATTTGGCCAGATGCGGTGACTAACCTTTCCAGTTGTGATTTTATCTTAGCTGTGAGCTAGCTGGTGAGTGCTGGGTGTTTCTATGTGTTGTATTATTTTTTATTTGTAATACCCATTGTTTCTTGCACCCATTCCGGACTGGGGTTAACTGCCTGTGGCTCTGGTGACATCACAGCTTTTTTGGAGTGCTATTTAGCACCCAGGGCTGGATGTTGCTGAGTTACATGATGTGTACCTGATCCGGTCTTGGACTGCAGTTCCCTTCCATGTTTTGTATATATATATATATATATATATATATATATATATATATATATATATATATATATATATATATATATATACAGGGAGTGCAGAATTATTAGGCAAGTTTATTTTTGAGGATTAATTTTATTATTGAACAACAACCATGTTCTCAATGAACCCAAAAAACTCATTAATATCAAAGCTGAATAGTTTTGGAAGTAGTTTTTAGTTTGTTTTTAGTTATAGCTATTTTAGGGGGATATCTGTGTGCAGGTGACTATTACTGTGCATAATTATTAGGCAACTTAACAAAAAACAAATATATACCCATTTCAATTATTTATTTTTACCAGTGAAACCAATATAACAGCTCAACATTCACAAATATACATTTCTGACATTCAAAAACAAAACAAAAACAAATCAGTGACCAATATAGCCACCTTTCTTTGCAAGGACACTCAAAAGCCTGCCATCCATGGATTCTGTCAGTGTTTTGATCTGTTCACCATCAACATTGCGTGCAGCAGCAACCACAGCCTCCCAGACACTGTTCAGAGAGGTGTACTGTTTTCCCTTCTTGTAAATCTCACATTTGATGATGGACCACAGGTTCTCAATGGGGTTCAGATCAGGTGAACAAGGAGGCCATGTCATTAGATTTTCTTCTTTTATACCCTTTCTTGCCAGCCACGCTGTGGAGTACTTGGACGCGTGTGATGGAGCATTGTCCTGCATGAAAATCATGTTTTTCTTGAAGGATGCAGACTTCTTCCTGTACCACTGCTTGAAGAAGGTGTCTTCCAGAAACTGGCAGTAGGACTGGGAGTTGAGCTTGACTCCATCCTCAACCCGAAAAGGCCCCACAAGCTCATCTTTGATGATACCAGCCCAAACCAGTACTCCACCTCCACCTTGCTGGCGTCTGAGTCGGACTGGAGCTCTCTGCCCTTTACCAATCCAGCCACGGGCCCATCCATCTGGCCCATCAAGACTCACTCTCATTTCATCAGTCCATAAAACCTTAGAAAAATCAGTCTTGAGATATTTCTTGGCCCAGTCTTGACGTTTCAACTTGTGTGTCTTGTTCAGTGGTGGTCGTCTTTCAGCCTTTCTTACCTTGGCCATGTCTCTGAGTATTGCACACCTTGTGCTTTTGGGCACTCCAGTGATGTTGCAGCTCTGAAATATGGCCAAACTGGTGGCAAGTGGCATCTTGGCAGCTGCATGCTTGACTTTTCTCAGTTCATGGGCAGTTATTTTGCACCTTGGTTTTTCCACACGCTTCTTGCGACCCTGTTGACTATTTTGAATGAAACGCTTGATTGTTAGATGATCACGCTTCAGAAGCTTTGCAATTTTAAGAGTGCTGCATCCCTCTGCAAGATATCTCACTATTTTTTACTTTTCTGAGCCTGCCAAGTCCTTCTTTTGACCCATTTTGCCAAAGGAAAGGAAGTTGCCTAATAATTATGCACACCTGATATAGGGTGTTGATGTCATTAGACCACACCCCTTCTCATTACAGAGATGCACATCACCTAATATACTTAATTGGTAGTAGGCTTTCGAGCCTATACAGCTTGGAGTAAGACAACATGCATAAAGAGGATGATGTGGTCAAAATACTCATTTGCCTAATAATTCTGCACTCCCTGTAGTTGATATATGGTTATGAATGCGAACCTTTACCTCATTATATTTGTTTATGATTTCAAATTAATAGGACTGTCTAGGATAGCCTTTACAGATATAAAAGATTTTGATGCCGAATTATACTTTCAAGAGGTCTGGTTTCTAGCATTCCTGGTTTGTTGAGCAGAACTTCAGTATTTTAATATGAAACAGAAAACTATCAAATTTGTATTTATCCATAGTGCTATTCATTAAATCTTGCAGTGTTTATTCATTCATTTTTAATTTTTTTTTTAAATAACACTAAAATTATTTGCTAGATGTCATTGGAGCCCCAAAATATTACCTATGGCCAATAAATGAATCAGAGTATACTTTTTAGTGATAGGGCTTGTGATAGATGAAAATTAAGATGAACAAATTATAGTAGCAAAAGCCATATTTTTGTAGTGACAACTATATATATTCACTGAAGCCAGTGAACCAATACAATCAAATCTGCTGCACCACTACTACTTCACTAATGTTCTATGCAAGGAGTCCAAACAGCCATACACATGAAGCTACAACTGCTAAAACAGGCAGTTAAGAAATGTGTGATACTAAAAAATATATTATAGACTGACTGGTTTGACGTCATTGTTGTGGACTGCTTTGTTCTAACTAGTGCTCAGAGTATCCTTAATCATGGAGAAGGGAGCTCTCTATGTTGAAGAAACTGTACGACCAAAGTACAACTACTGCAAACCTTGGAGCTGTGCTTATAGAGGACTTGGGGAACCTATAATATTTACAGCATTTCTGTGTTTTATTTTTAATGCATTTAATATAAGCTAAATTTGGGTATTCATATTTAAAAAACTATTCTATACATATATTATATTTATTCGATATAAGATACAGTTTTTACCTAATTCCGATTTGAATTGATTAAATATCTTTATGGAGAAGCCAAATTATTTTAGATACAATTAATAAAAGTTGTGCATAGACTATACTGAAAATATTTCAAATGATATTTTCATTTACTGAATATTTAATATTATTGTGATTTTGAAAAGACAATGCTACTACACGGAAAACATCTTGGATTTGCAGATATGGACAAAATCACTATTACTAATACATTAACAAATTGGGGCCTTCAGGCTCGCCGGAAACAGCAGTTATGAAGCAGCGGTCTAAAGACCGCTGCTCCATAACTGATCCGCTGCCTCTGAGGTTGCGTCTTTAATCTGCTTGATCCTATGTGACCGGACTGATTGACACCCCTGCTAGCGGCCGATTGGCTGTGAATCTGCAGGGGGCAACATTGCACAAGCAGTTCTGGTGAATTGCTTGTGCAATGATAAATGCTGTCAGCGTATGCTGTTGGCATTAAGCGATGTCTGTTGGACATGATACGCTATAGCGTATCATGTTGGACAGACATTGATAAATTGGCCCCATTGTGAAGAATTAATATATCCAATTCAAACAAACAAGTTAATAAGAATATCTCAAATCATATTCCTCAATTTCCATATGACATTTTTATAAACAAACTTTTTGGAGTAAATGTTGTGCTGTAGGTATAAAAAAAACGTAAACACTACTAAACATATTTTTTCAGGGTATATCGGGGTTTCAGGAAGTTACAATTCAGATTATCATAGCTTTCTGAAGGAATAGTCTAGATTTTATTAGAGACAGAGACAAATATTTTGCTAAACCTTTTCTTTTTACTGGTCCACAGCACTTAAAAGCAATATAACATTAACAGAAAAACATAGTAAACCAAGAACACAGATAATAGACCAATGAAAGAAAGCCTTGAGTGGTCAGAAAAAAAATGACCAATAAGAATAATCCAAATATCCATCCAAGAGTCCAGTAAGTCTGTAAACCTTCTCTTTGATCTTTGATGCGAAACACAGATGAAAAGTTCCAATCAGAGAAGACTTGAAATCCAACGAAGAACATCATGAACATAAGAAACATCATGTAGAAAGAAAACTTGATAGTAGAAGGTAACTTCCTGTTTTTTAAGTTGAGTCGAGAAGACAAATTTAAACTCCTAAAATGATGATTGAAAAATGCAGGGGACTGTTGATTGAAATCAAGTCGAGTCTGCATCACATTAGATTCCTGGATTGGGGAGAATGGAAGCTGAAAACTATATAAAAAACATGTTATAATAGATGTAAACATATAAATTCCAATCTAAAAGGAAACGGAGGGAGGGAATTATTTGTCTTTGTCTCTTTAATAAAATCTAGACTATTCCTTCACAACTCTAGGACAATCAGAATTTTGTTACAAGGACAGAGATCTCATATTTTGCTAGTTCAAAGCTGAATAGGTCATGATATCAAAAGGGTAAGAATATTGTGGATAGGTTTAAAATAAAATTGGCGAAAAAAAGAATCAGAGGACCAATCCACTGCATTTAATATCTCTTGGAGAGAACAAGAATTAGTAAAAGATTTTGAAGCTGCAGCACCTCTGATTTAGTGAGAAGAGTAGTATGGTCTTGATGCATAAGAAGGATGTTGTCCAAATAAATAATTAAAATAATCCCTCTCAAGTGGATCCAGGCTACAACCGGTTTTAGGATTTTTGTAAATGCCCATGGAGCAGAAGATAGGCCGAAGGGAAGACAGGTAAACTGCCAAATTGACTCTTTCCAGAGGAAACTAAGGAAATTCCTGAAATGATGATGTACAGGGACAGTCAGGTAAGCATCTGTTAAATCTAGTCTTACCATCCAATTCCTGTCCATCAGGCAATCCCTTAGGGGGTGAATATCCTCCATTTTGAAATGATTGTAATCTAAAAATTGATTAAGATTTTGTAAATTTATAACTGGGCAAAAAGTTCCTTCTTTTTTCTTTACAAAGAACATGTTGCTTATAAAAGACTTTTCTAAAGAAGGGGCCAGTTCTATTGCAGACTTTTGTGCTAGGTTGGATAATTTTTTGTCTAATAGGTTGGAATCCTGTAGAGAAAATCTGAATGTGTCGGGACCTTTGTGTTGGAAAGGGGGATAAATGAAATTTAGATGGAAACCTGAAATAGTCTGAAGAACCCAAGGGTCTAAAGTAATTTTCTCCCAATTGTGAATGAAGTGTTTTAATCTTCCTCCCAATAAATGTGGGGAATAATTGTTAAAGGGAAGAGAGAGATTTACCATGAAAAGGTCTCCTTTGTGGTTCTGGAGCAAAAACCTCTGAAGTTCCATGTCCGAGATCTTGATTGAAAGAAGTTTGTGAGTGATGTTGAAGGAGGTGGGGCTGTTTGGAAATTGAGACCTTGGGACAAATGAGCAACCGGGAAAGCAGCCTCTACCTTTACCGGCACTGTCAAAAATTCTTTGAGGAGGAAATTTTTCTTAGTGATGACTTTAATTTTGTTAAGGGAGTTAAAAGAATTTACATAGGGGGGCGGAGCGAGCAGCCGACCATGATGGCCGCACTTCACTTAGGCTCCGTAATCAGACCGGGTGTTAAAGCCCTCAATAGCCCTAAATTCTATAATTGGCCTGTGACTCCTAGTCAACAACTACATTTGCCACTCCTGCGTTCCTATCAAGTGACAGCTGATTGCCATGGAGACCTTTTAATCGAGGTCGGAAACTATTAGACTTGCGGCCCTCATCACGGCCTTACTCTTGAGCAGGTAACCCAGGCTGCAAAGGCTACCGAATGGAGAGAACGGCTGTAACAGATGCTTACGACTTCTGCTGTCAGCATATAGAGGTCACAACATTGATTCCTGTAACCGGACAGTGCAGCGTGGTCTCACCTGGATCAGCGCAAGCTACGGTCGGTAAGCAATACATGCCGAATATATCACGATGTGCACCTACCTATCTGTCAAGGCACACTGGTTACACTGAGAGACACTCTGAAAAAGACCCCTCTCTACATAGGCACTGGCGAAATAAGTGCGTGTAGTTCACAGAGGCCTTAACTGTCAGATGACTTTTAATATACAGGCCTGATTCTACAAGCAAGCAGTTGAAACAGCGGTAACACTGATACAAAGACATAATGGGGAATGATGGATCGTTATATTCCATATAATAAAATGTAGCGTATTTACAAACTGAGCCTAAGGCCTACTGCTCACTAGTTATATTGTTAGTGTTGTTGATCCTCGAGTTTACTGTAGCAAGAAATATGGGACATAATTCATTCTACCAATAAAGAGACATCAATAATGTCACCTTCTGTCGCAGTTGGATTACAGTCCAAATAAACGCCACTTTATATTTCAATAATAGCCACTTGGCCTGCTTTAACTTTTCATTCATCATGCACATACCCCCATCCCTTTTCCCGCCATACTGAGTGGTCATATCCCCTTTACCTTTTCCCGACATCGCCCTGTGAGGGTAAAATCACCCAGGGGGTATAGTGCCAACCACCATCACAAAATCACTAGTGAAAACAAGATAGTGCAGGAACCACAATGTCGCAAAGAAAAAACCTTCACCAAGATAGACCACAGAAGATTTCACAAAATACCCAAAGCACAGTGCACACTTTCTTTAAGCAAACAGATCAAAATTCCAACAGTAAGGAGGCTGAGTTTCTGCAGAACAACACAGAAGAAGATCAAGAACAGGATAATATACAGCCTAGAGTGGATGATGGTCCAGCTCTAAGCCAGACACATAATGAAGACACACCGATCACATACCAAGCAATTGCAGCCCTAATCGAACAGGTTAAATCCTGTAATAAAGATGAGTGTGCAGACCTCAAAAAAGAAATAAGTGAATTAGGTCATAGAGTAGACACTCTAGAGGAACACGAATTTGTTACAAAAATTAGCGAATCTTTCTACCAACCAAGCACATCAACTTCAACATATAACTGATCTAGAAGATAAAATTTATGACTCGGAAAACCGTACTAGAAGAGGCAATTTTCGCTTTAGAGGAATTCCTGAAACAGTTATGAACCACGAAATCAGAGAATGCCTACAGGCTCTATTTAATGAGGCATTGAGAGATATCACTTCTGACAATGAGGATATTCCCCTAGACAGAGCTCACCATGCACTTAGCCCAAAACCACCCGATGATTCACCTCCAAGGGACGTTGTGGTGCACTTCCAAAATTACAGACAAAAGGAAGAAATATACAACACAGCAAGGAAGAGTCAAATTATAAGTTTCCAAGGTCACAAAATTCAAGTATTTCAGGATCTTTCCCAAAGAGCTTTGCAAAAAAGAAGAGACTTTCAGGTTCTGACAACACACTTACGGGCATTGCACATCCCATATAGATGGGGTTTTCCCACTTCAGTCATAGTCATGAAGAATGGAAGAAAAACTGAATGCTCCTCTCTAACAGATATAAACAGATTTTGTAACCTGCTAAATATCACCCCACCTGACAGCGGAAATCTTTCATCTTCTCATACACAACAAAATAAGTCAGATAACCCTAAACCTCAAAGAAGACCAGGCCCTGATACCAACAACAAACAGTCCAAAAGGCGACAGATTTCTCTGACCAATTCTGGCGGTGTGGACACAGACTCTCCAGGATAAGTAACTATAACTGTCTGAATGTTTCCTTTATAACTATTGTTTATTTTAATGATCAGTTGCCATGCTGTGGAGACCAGGTCATATTGTCTTCTTCCGATCTATCCGAAGGGAGATAAAATACTGTTTTCTACTGAAAAAAATGGTGGAATTGCTAGAAAAGCAAAAAGACATTTCATTTTGTGCTGAGATGAACTTAACTATGTTGAACACAGAGTTTTACTCATTGTTTGCTACTTAATTTGTTTAAATGTTATTACTCAAACTCAATGCCTTTTAGTATTTTTGCAGAGTTTGACTTACTTTATGTTGACTAGTATGTTTAAATGTTATTATTCCAGACTATAGCTACCTATTAATCTACAATGGTACCAAGATATTCACACACACGGCTAGATTTAGAGTTTTGTCGGTAAGGACCCGCGTAGCTAACGCCGGCTTTTTTCTGTCCGCACCATAAAAATAACTCTGGTATTGAGAGTCCACAGAATGACTGCGTTAGGCTCCAAAAAAGGAGCATAGAGCATTTTTAACGCCACTCCAACTCTCGATACCAGAGTTGCTTATGGACGCGGCCAGCCTCAAAAACGTGCTCGTGCACGATTCCCCCATAGGAAACAATGGGGCTGTTTGAGCTGAAAAAAAACCTAACACCTGCAAAAAAGCCGCGTTCAGCTCCTAACGCAGCCCCATTGTTTGCGATGCGTAAACACGTCCTAAGTCTGCACCTAACACCCTAACATGTACCCCGAGACTAAACACCCCTAACCTTACACTTATTAACCCCTAATCTGCCACCCCCGCTATCGCTGACCCCTGCATATTTTTTTTAACCCCTAATCTGCCGCTCCGTAAACCACCGCTACTTACATTATCCTTATGTACCCCTAATCTGCTGCCCCTAACACCGCTGACCCCTATATTATATTTATTAACCCCTAATCTGCCTCCCACAACGTCGCCTCCAACTGCCTACACTTATTAACCCCTAATCTGCCGAGCGGACCGCACCGCTACTATAATAAAGTTATTAACCCCTAATCCGCCTCACTAACCCTATAATAAATAGTATTAACCCCATATCTGCCCTCCCTAACATCGCCGACACCTAACTTCAATTATTAACCCCTAATCTGCCGACTGGAGCTCACCGCTATTCTAAAAAATGTATTAACCCCTAAAGCTAAGTCTAACCCTAACACTAACACCCCCCTAAGTTAAATATAATTTTAATCTAACGAAATAAATTAACTCTTATTAAATAAATTATTCCTATTTAAAGCTAAATACTTACCTGTAAAATAAACCCTAATATAGCTACAATATAAATTATAATTACATTGTAGCTATTTTAGGATTAATATTTATTTTACAGGCAACTTTGTAATTATTTTAACCAGGTACAATAGCTATTAAATAGTTAAGAACTATTTAATAGTTACCTAGTTAAAATAATAACAAAATTACCTGTAAAATAAATCCTAACCTAAGTTACAATTAAACCTAACACTATACTATCATTAAATTAATTAAATAAAATACCTACAATTACCTACAATTAAACCTAACACTACACTATCAATACATTAATTAAATACAATATCTACAAATAACTACAATGAAATAAACTAACTAAAGTACAAAAAATAAAAAAGAACTAAGTTACAATAAATAAAAAAATATTTACAAACATAAGAAAAATATTACAACAATTTTAAACTAATTACACCTACTCTAATAAAATAACAAAGCCCCCCAAAATAAAAAATGCCCTACCCTATTCTAAATTACTAAAGTTAAAAGCTCTTTTACCTTACCAGCCCTGAACAGGGCCCTTTGCGGGGCATGCCCCAAGAATTTCAGCTCTTTTGCCTGTAAAAAAAAACATACAATACCCCCCCCCAACATTACAACCCACCACCCACATACCCCCAATCTAACCCAAACCCCTCTTAAATAAACCTAAAACTAAGCCCCTGAAGATCTTCCTACCTTGTCTTCACCATACCAGGTTCACCGATCGGTCCAGAAGAGCTCCTCCGATGTCCTGATCCAAGCCCAAGCGGGGGGCTGAAGATGTCCATGATCCGGTAGAAGTCTTCATCCAAGCGGGGCAGAAGAGGTCTTCCATCCGATTGAAGTCTTCATCCAAGCGGGGCAGAAGAGGTCTTCCATCCGATTGAAGTCTTCATCCAGGCGGCATCTTCTATCGACATCCATCTGGAGCGGAGCGGCAGCATCCTGAAGACCTCCGACGCGGAACATCCATCCTTGCCGACGACTGAGCGACGAATGACGGTTCCTTTAAATGACGTCATCCAAGATGGCGTCCCTCGAATTCCGATTGGCTGATAGGATTCTATCAGCCAATCGGAATTAAGGTAGGAATATTCTGATTGGCTGATGGAATGCTTTGCGGTCGGCAGATTAGGGGTTAATTATTGTAGGTAGCTGGCGGCGACGTTGTGGGGGGCAGATTAGGGGTTAATAAATATAATACAGGGGTCGGCGGTGTTAGGGGCAGCAGATTAGGGGTTAAAAAAATTTAATCGAGTGGCGGCGATGTGGGGGGACCTCGGTTTAGGGGTACATAGGTAGTTTATGGGTGTTAGTGTACTTTAGAGTCCAGTAGTTAGGAGCTTTATAAACCGGCGTTAGCCCAGAAAGCTCTTAACTACTGACTTTTTTCTGCGGCTGGAGTTTTGTCGTTAGATTTCTAACGCTCACTTCAGACACGACTCTAAATACCGGAGTTAGAAAAATCCCATTGAAAAGATAGGATACGCAAATGACGTAAGGGGATCTGCGGTATGGAAAAGTCGCGGCTGAAAAGTGAGCGTTAGACCCTTTTTTGAGTGACTCCAAATACCGGAGTTAGCCTAATACCAGCGTTAGGAGCCTCTAACGCTGGTTTTCACGGCTAACACCAAACTCCAAATCTAGGCCATAATGTTCTTATGATCTGCTCCCCTTTAACATATTCTAGCTTACCAGAAATTACACATGGAAGATGAGTCTTTATGCTTCTTCCTTAACATAACTACCTGAAGCTGAAAGCAGTCACCAATTGACAGATAATTAAACTTTTCAGGATCAGGGATTATCCCCTATTACTACCAATCTAAATTTTCACAGACTAAATAAATGTTTGTTCTAATGTATACATGTTTAAAAGTAGTAATTGTTTTCTATGACGCTACTTTTTTATGAATACGTTAATATCAACATCTCTTGTTTCGGAATTACACTGGTCAATTATGCTTTGTTAGTCCTTATACAAATGACTTCACTAGTGTTATCTATTTGTTACACACAGAACCTATCTCACATGAATAACTGTCAAACTATGAGCTAATTTACTAACTACAATTAACAGATGTAGCCACATTAGCCCTTAATTCCTGATTTATCTTCGACACTCTAGGAAAAAAAAAGACGAACCCCAAAGCTTTTGGTTATATATATGCCCAGGAAAGTTAAGCACAATACTACCATAGTCCAATAGACTAGTCAAAACTAAGTAGCCAATTCCTTCTCCAGAAGCTGATTTAATGTGATATGACTGTTATAAACGGTGCAGCTGAGAGCAGTATTAGACACGCCATAAAGTAAATAGACTATGTCTCACGACTCAGCCTTGGCTAGAGATACTTCCCTAGACAATAGGCCATTAATAAGCTAAATGAAGAATTTTTAATCAGCCCCATGTTATAAAGACACCCGGTCTGTAAAATAAAGCTCCCAAACCAAATTTAACATAGAAGTTATAATTGGATTTACTATTGTAATTTAATTAAACACTGTTGATACTAATATTGCTATATTTATTCCTATCCATACCGGTCTCATTTCCTAGAGATATACCTATCCCCCCTCCCTCAACTTACCCGACTCTTTTTCTTTCAAATAATTCTTCTCCCCTCCAGTATCCTTGTTGGTTCCCACTAATTCTCTAATTTACCTAAACAAAATACCAGGCCCTATGATGACTCAGATATCTCATCCAAAAACAGATACTTTACACATAGCTACACAAAATGTCAAGGGTTTTCTCTCAGCAGAGATTTCTACAAAAGAAAAATAGATATCATAATGACTCAGGAAACCCATTTTAAGAAACACCATGAACCCACGCTGTCTAAGAGATATTATTAAAAACATTTTTGTAGCTCAGGTATACATAAGAAAAATGGAGTTAGCATTTCATTTAGACAAAACTTTAATTTTGATCTACTACAGAAACACTCTGATAAAGAAGGTAGAATCTTGATCCTAGTAGGCTTATGCTATGGTGCTCCAGTAACCCTAGTTAACATTTACGCCCCAAACAAACCTACCCCACAATTCTACAAACCCCTTACTAACATAATATTGGATATAGCTAAAGGTCTGATTATTGTTGGAGGGGATCTCAACTTCCCCTTAAATCCAACATTAGATACATCTACTGGGAGATCTTACCTGCAAAATAACACCCTCAAATCTAACTGCGCAGCCCTACAAACCATCAATCTCTTTGACACATGGAGAATAGTACACACGGACAAAAGAGACTACACCTTTTTTTCACACCCACAACATTCCTACTCCAGGTTAGATTACATTCTATGTGATCAGACTCTCCTCTCAACTCTCATACACTCAAAGATTACTCATACCTCTTGGTCAGACCACAGCATGGTCTCTACCATATTTAATTGGTCCAATAAACCTCGCAACACATTTAACTGGAGACTGAACGACCACCTACTTACTGACCAGGAAACAGTAGAGGACATTAGAAAGCATTCAGACGAATATTTTTCCCTAAACAAACCTGAAGATACGTCATTAGCAAACAATTGGGAGGCTTATAAGTGCTACATCCGGGGTGTTATCATAAAACATAATGTTCAACAACGTAAAAAACATACAGCCCAATACACCTCTTTGACTGAAGAATTGTCTACATGTGAAGCTGCACTCAGAACAGACCCCTCCTCAGCCCCTAACCTTATTAAATTAACAAATGCAAGAGAAAACCTTAATAACTTCCGTATACAGAAAGCTCATATGAGGGCGATGACTACTAAATCTAAGTTCTTTGTAGAAAGTAATAAGGCGGGTCGACTACTAGCCAGGTCTCTCAAAAAGCGGAGAATCTCCAACTTTATTAAAACAATCAGGGGTCACACAGGGGAAATCACCCACACAAACGAAGAAATTACTAACACATTTGTCTCCTACTATACAAATCTATACAATATACAAGGCGCCACGTCACTAGATAGGAGAAAAAATCTAGAGGCATATTTAGCCACTGTTGATACACCGTCCATAACTGATGAGAATAAACAATTATTAGCTTCCCCTATCACCCTTCGTGACATCACTTTAGTAATACAGTCTCTACCAAATGGCAAATCGCCAGGCCCAGATGGCCTTACGGCAAAATTCTATCAACTCTTAAATCCTCATCTTCTATCACTCTATACTGATATAGACTGCGGAAATACTCTCCCTAGTTCCCTTCTAGAAGCAATGATTACAGTTGTCCCAAAACCAGGTAAATCCAGAGACATAGTTGGTAACTATAGACCAATATCACTAATAAACATAGATATGAAAATCTACGCCAAAATCCTAGCTAACCGAATGAGCATGATATTACCTAACATTATACACCCAGACCAAGTGGGCTTCATTAGGGGACAGGAAGCAAAGGACAATACTATAAGTTTGCTTCACTCTATGCATCACGCATCTCATAATCATACACCATTAGTTTTACTCTCCACAGATGCTGAAAAAGCCTTTGACAGGGTGGACTGGCAATTTATGTGGTCCGCCCTGTCAAAATTTGGCTTTTCTGAAAAATGTATTAATAGAATACAGGCCCTCTACCATAATCCAAATGCTAAAGTCAGAGTAAATAACACCATTTCACAATCTTTTCCTATTTCCAATGGCACTCGCCAAGGATACCCACTTTCCCCCTTGCTATTCGCCCTCACAGTTGAAATTTTAGCTTTACAAATTAGAAATAATCAGCATATTCAAGGTTTACAATTCGGAGATATTATTCAGAAATGCCTCTTGTTTGCGGATGATGTGATCCTCACATTACAATCCCCAATCACTTCCTTACCGGCCCTTATAGAAACATTGGAAAAATATAAAGAAGTCTCCAACTTCTCCATTAATATGGAGAAGTTGGGACTGATGCCACTTAATCTAACGTCTGAGGAAATACAGTCCATATCACAACAAACAAAATTTGTACTGACAAACTTAAATATCTAGGATTGATATCCCCAAGGACACCCATAAGATATTCTCAGATAACTACATTGTCCTCCAGAATAATATCAAGAATTTATTAGAATCATGGCATAGACAGGGACATCTAACATGGCTAGGCCGGATTAATACAGTTAAAATGATGGTAGTCCCCAAATACCTATATCTATTCCAAACCCTGCCTATGGCTATACCTAAACCTTACCTTCAAACACAACAGAAGTTGATAAATTCCTTTATCTGGTCCTATAAACACCCGAGAATTGCTCAACATACGTTGTACCTTAGCAAAGAAGATGGGGGCCTTAACGTCCCTAATCTAATGAACTACTATAAAGCGACACACTTAACTAGAATAGTGGCTTGGAACCACTTTACATCTTCAAATACATGGATACAGATGGAGAGCCATCTATCACAGGTCAGTCATATGAGAGATATGCCCTGGATCCCTAGAGACTCAAGACCCCACATTATTCAGCATAATGAATACATCAGAACAACTCTAGCTGTATGGGATGAAATGATCACCCATATAAAAGGTATATCAACACCAGTATCCCCCCTAACCCCTGTTCCCCGATACCATATATTTTTAAAACATAGCCTCCACACCCATGTTAATGACAATAAGCTTTTGCTGAATCTTCCAATATATTTAATAACTACACCTTTAGGGGTCAGAGACAGACTTTCACTTAATGAGGAATTGGGACCACCATTCCACAATTGGTATGCATACCTCCAAATCAGACATGCAATTAATCACAGCCCACACAGAGAAGAAATACTGAGACCATTAACTGTATTTGAACAGCTATGCACCAACCCAAAAAAATGCAAGAGCACACCTCTCTCAGATATATAAAATCCTCAGAGGTTCCTTCCCTGAGAAATGCCCGACATACCTACCGAGATGGTCAGAAGAGCTACACACAGAGCCCACTCCTCTTCCACCTCATTAATCATGTCCGAACTAAATTACAAGATACTAGCCAGGTGGTATTTGACCCCTCAGCGTCTACGAGTTATATACCCCACAGCTTCATCCAGTTGCTGGAGAAGATGTGGAGACGAAGGTACCTTAACCCACATTTGGTGGACATGCCCAAATTTAGGTGACTTCTGGACTCAGATAGAGAGACACTTAAACAAAGTCCTAAATATGGATATTACACTATCCCCGCAGATTGTACTTCTCAATCACATACCAAAACTTACCTGTCTCTATCGTAAAAAACTTCTGCTTTTAATGTTAACCTGTGCAAAGAGGTTAATACCTAGACTATGGAAAACACAAGAGAAACCCACCATAGCCCAATGGAGGTCAGAGGTTAACCATGTCCTCACGTTAGAGAGAATGCATTATTGTTATCAAGGGAAACAAGATACAATATTAAATATCCAACTCATTTGGAAACAAAAAGTTCTTACTGATCTATGAGTTGCTCATGACATAGGTGCTAAATAGGGTTAACCAGCAAGGATACTGTCTTCCTCCCCCTCTTCTTTAATCCACTAATACTCCTTTTTATGCCTTTCCTTTACACTGATCCCCCTGCTCTTTTACCTTTACCCACAAATATTGATGTTAAACTATGGTTTATCTCTATCATTAAATATTTTGAAAAACCAAGGAAAATTAGGTAATTGAATGTACATGCTAATACTCTTTGCAAAATGTTTCAAGTTGATATCCCACATTGTAATGATAATTTAAGTTTGGA
This sequence comes from Bombina bombina, assembly GCF_027579735.1. Lineage (NCBI taxonomy): Eukaryota > Metazoa > Chordata > Amphibia > Anura > Bombinatoridae > Bombina > Bombina bombina. The sequence continues at coordinate 598,498,428 of NC_069502.1, forward strand.
TATATGTCAATGTACCGATCTTCAATAAAAATTATTTGAAGAAAAAATAATTTACATAATTATTAATTTCTTTAAGAAACTCTTCGCCAAAAAGGAGTCCATTAGCTAAGGGACCCATCTCAGTAGGGGCAAAATCCTGAATTTTAGGATCAATACATCTAAGAACTAGTCTTTGAGTGGCTATAGATGTATTGACATCACCAATCAAATAAACAATGCATTGAAGCCATTCTCTAACTATATAAGGGTCTAGAGAGGCTTCCTTAGAAATAGCTTATTCAGAGAGCTCAAAGAGCTTAGTAACCTGGTCTAAGGTATCTAAGACTTTATACTGGCAAGCTTTAAGAAACCTGTCTGGTCCTTTGCGGATATTAAAATTTCTATTGCCAATAAACTTTAATAAATTTGCATCAATATCTGGAATATGTGGGTGTTATTAGGCAACTCATGTCTTGGGCACTTGGCTCTTAACATATTTTTAGCTTTTTTAGAAAGGGGTTTTCTGATGTAGTGATCTAGAAATTTAGCCACCCATTTTGAGGGTTTCCACTATGATGATCTAGGAGGGAGAAGGTCATCTGGGTCTAAATATAATTGACCTTGGTTATCAATTAACTTAAGATTTTTTAGACTTATCAATTTCCTTTTATTTATTAACATATGGGAGTCATCAGCAGAGGATGAGGAATCTGAAAATTCTGGGGAATATAAAGAATCCTCTGAAGTCTCTGCTTCACAACCCAATTCCATATTGGAGTCAGATGACTCTATTGTAGAAACGTTGACTACGTGACCTCTGCTTTTATTATGGGGTTGTACTTCAACTTCTGACTCAGAATCTGAGGAAATAACAGGTTTAATTTTCAAAGAAGATTTCTTGTCTGATCTAAGCAGATGTTTTTTAGTTATAATGATACCTCTAGAAGCAGGTACCACAGATGGTTCAGATAAATGCTTCCTTATTGAGTTGCTTTTATATGTTCATGAGGTTGAATATCAGACACTGTTTGAATTACAGATTGCATCTGAACATTAAGCTACTGTTTTAAATTATCAATAGAATTTTGAATCATGTTTTGTACAGATTTCTCTGATAATGAATGAGGATTATCTTCAGACATTTTTAAATATATAAGGTTGAATAAAGTTAATAAAGTTATAAATTATAATTTGCCCAACTGAAGGGACAAAATAATAATAAATGCCACACAAAATGATATAGAGATTAAATGAGTTAAATTAAATAATTATTCTAGAAAAAAATCTTTTGAATATAAAATAGGTGCATTGGGGATTAGAACCTAGGTCTCAGAGGTGTTACGCAAAGGCAAAAACCACTAGACTAGCATATCTAACTAATTGAAAGACATTTCTAAACTAAATAACTAAAATATAAAAAAATGATAACAAAGTTTCAATATAATATGGTGAGGGACGGTCTGAGGCAGTCCATTATGCTGTGAGGTAAATCAGGGCGTGCAGGAGGGCAGGAATATGGCTGCGGGACCTAAGCAATAGAAGGGGCATGGCTAAAGACCAAGATTGAAGTGTAATGTCAGCACAGAAGGGAAAAACTCACACATACACTACATTACCGTAAGGAGAAGGTAAGGACCAAGAATAAAGCACAAAACGAAAGAGAAATGTAAGGAAATATAAGAAAAATTGAATAAAATGTATAGCCAAAATAATGTATAATTAGAAAAACAAAAAAGCAGAAGTATAAAAAACGGGAATAAAAACAGAAATAGAGGGAGAAATAACAATAATAAGATACATAATAGCAAAACAATAACCAAATAATAAGATAATAACGTAATAAGGAAAAAAACAAAGAAACACTCTTTAATAACAACAGTGAATCATTTCAATATGAACGTATCTCTTGGAGCAGCAAAGACAAAAGAGAAGTTTTACAGACTTACTAGACACTTTATGGATATTTGGACAACTCTTATTGGTCACTATTTTATCTGACCACTCAAGGCTTTCTTTCATTGGTCTATTATCTGTCTTCTTGGTTTACTATGTTTTTCTGTTAATGTTATATTGCTTTTAAGTGCTGTGGACCAGTAAAAAGAAAAATACCTACAGTATTTATTGAACAGTTATGCTGCATCAATGATAAAACAATCATAGTTTTTGATAATGGTCCACAACTGTTTCAATTATTAACCCCTTTTAAAAGCTAGATAATTCCTTTATTACCCATTCCCAAGTTTTGCATAACCAACATGGTTACATTAATACACTTTTTACCTCTGTGATTACCTTATATCTAAGCCTCAGCAGACTGTCCCTTATTTCAGCTCTTTTGACAGACTTACATTTTAGCCAATCAGTGCTGATTCATATGTAACTCCACAGGAGTGAGCACAATGTTATCTATGTGACACATATTAACTAACACTGTTTAGCTGTAAAAAAAACTGTGAAAATGCACTGAGATAAGAGGCAGCCATCAAAGTCTTTGCAATTAGCATATGAACCTACCTAGAGTTACCTTTCAACAAAGAATACCAGGAGAACAACGCAAATTTGATGATAAAAGTAACTTGGAAAGTTGTTTAAAATTGCATGTGCTATCTGTCATAAATTTTTCATGACACAACAGACTCCATGTTGTTTTTTTTTTATTTAAGCCTAACCAGGGCTCATCTATTATAACATTGAATTTTGTTTTCCTCAGTCTTGCTAACTGAGAAGTTTCATATCAATATGTTTTCCATTATTCAAGGTAGTTTAATTGCTTAGGCCCCAGCTAGTCACTTATTTCTGTAAATAAGTGCAATTTATAACCTTGATTGTAGTCTAGGAATGTTGGGGTAAACATAAATATAATAAGTATTTTTCTAATATTTTTACCCTATATGCAAGAGCCAACTACTATTAGAACAATAATATGTCATCTAATTAATTTTATGTTAATTATTAATTAAAATATTATAATTAATGACTCCTCCTAGATGAGAGAATGGGAATATATAGGGTCTAGCCTAATGATAGGGGGTCGTTTTCCTGTGTTTTGGAACTGGTCACATAATATATGGAGTTGGTAATTTGCTAATCAACTACAGAGGTCCAAGATTATTGGATTATAACTGCAGAGGCTAGTTTAGCCTACTCGGACAGACCTACGATCTGACAGTTTGATTCCTGTCTGCAAAGGGGGAATTTATTTACTTTGGTGATGTATGAAATTGAGTCACTATAATTGTTAATGTCATTAAGATTTACACTATACATTTATGTAAAATACCTTTGTCTATTTGATCAGGTAAATCAATTAATTGTTTTATAGTCTGGTGTTTTCCTTTTAAAAATTCCTACCACCTGGTCTTATTTGTTGACAATAACATCGGGTGAATCAGGAATTATGATAAATTATTATCTGACGGTTTGTCATAATTATTAATTTACCTGATTCTCTGCAATTACCTTAGAGGGTTTATAATCAACTATTTGGTTCCTATCATCTTGCCAATTTTTGTTTTATTTTGAAAATATAATTAATTATCTTTATAGTTTTATCTCTGCATTATTCTGTTTTTCTTGCTAGTTGGAGTCATTATGTTATCGCTTTAATTGATTATTATAGGACTTTATTTTATTTCTCTGCAATATTTTGATTGCTTAAGTTACGATTAAATGCTAAATATTTTTCCAATCAAATTTTTTTTAATAAAGCTAATTTTTGTTATTCATCTGGTGTCGATATAATTAATAGACTGATAGCAACCAAAAGGATTCCAATTTCATTATCTTTAATAAGTTATGAAAAGTGTGTCATTAAAAATTGCACCATTTCACATAATATACTTGTATAGATATAGGTAATATTCATAACATCTTGGAGGCACTGCTGAGATTTTAAGTAGTTTATTGATTGCTGATTTTGCTGTTTTCTTGGAAATAATTACTATTAATTATGTATTTTCTTGCAATTGTATTTCTCCTTTAAGTGAAAAGCAGAATTGAGTTTGTTTTGCTGTCCTTGTGTTGTTTTGAGAAGAGATAATATTTTGGCTGTTGTCCCGGATAGGAAAATTTGTATTTTGCAGTTAAAGCTACAGTAGTTTGAGTATTTGATTAAAATGTCTGTGTCTGGGGATGTTTCTGGTCATGATAGTAGGTCCCTTTTAGGTAATTCTCATTCTATATCTGATGCTGATACAGCGGAAGTTGTGCCAAATAGAGTTTTACATCAACTCTTTCTCAAGGTTAAATCAAAGGATTCTTTTGATAATTGGTATCTGGGTTTAAAGGCAATGATCCTTGACCCAAAATTTATTTTGTGTGATAACCCTGATGGTTATATGGCAACATTGTTAGAATTGGCAAATTCTAAGGGCTCTAATGAGATAAATAAATTGATATATTATATATGGCCAATATTGTTTCTTTTGCAAGAATTTTGGGCTGACAAATATATTCAGCAGAATGCTGAATTGACTATTGTATCAGCTGAGGTGGATATGTTGAGTAAAAAATTGTCTGAAAGCGAAAATAAGGTTTACTGCCAGGAAAAGACAGAACGGGAGTTGCAGCTTAAAATAAATGACTTGGAATACAGAGTTAGTGCTCTTAAAGACAGATTGACATCCTCTAATCGTTAAAATTATGCTTTAACACATGTTAATGGAATTCTTGAAAAATGTGTAATGTATGCTGAAAATGAGTTGGAGAAACTCAAGGAAAGTCAATCTGAGTTATCTGCTCATCCTGAGGTTAAATTTTTAACTCCCGCTCATGTTGATTTTTCCTCAAAGGAAAAAAAAAGATTTGGATCACAGAATTAAAACTTTAATATGTTCTGATTGTGATGAAGTGTCGGAGTCGGGAGAGGCAGAGGAATTTTCTGATGCTGCTGAAAGTATTGTATATAAACATTGCCAAATAAAAGGAAACAAGCAAAACAATTGAATGTTAGACATAATGATGTGAAAATCATAAAGTTTCTTAAGGAAACTATTCAACCATTTGATGAATGTAGTAAAACATCAATTGTTGATCATATAGATTTATTTGAACGTACTTTGGAATTGCTGGTGGTGACAGATAACAGTTCTAAGATATGTTATTTACCTTGGACATTTATTGTTAAGCATTTTGGATTTTTCAAATGTCTTGAGGAAGAGGGGGTTAAACAGTGCGATGATATAAAGGATGAACTGTATACAGCCTTGCCCCCTCTTAAATCTTTCCTTGCAAAGAAAAAAAGTTTGTATAGTATGCAATGTGCAGATGATCAGAGCCCTCGTGATTTTCTGGCTTGTCTCAAACGCTCTTATTGTGAGAGTGAAGCCGCGGCAGATTGTAATTGTCCAGAATTTAAACAATTGTATTTTTATGCATTACCTGCATACATACGCCAAAATCTGGTTAGAGATTTTAACCTGACAGTGTCATTAAATTGGCTTGTTAAAGAATGTACCAAAGTTTATGAAATTCACCAACTTGAGTTAAAGGGTGTTTCTAAAACAAAGAGTTATTCAGGCCAAGTAGCAGAAATTAGTGTTACTTCTGAGCATCCATTACCGTCCAGTCAGAATTCTCAGACTGAAAAATGTTCAGGAGAGGGGGGGCCGAGACAGAACACACGGGGTCCTGCAAATGCTAATACTGATTATTTTGGTCAAGGGAAAAGAAACTGGTTTAACAGGAGCTATTATAATAATAGGTTTCCTAGCAGAGGATCTGCAAATACTAATCCTACAGCAACAGCTGTAACACAACCTGCCCCTTCCAGTCCAAAGGAGGGAACTTTTATGAAAGCTCCTCACAAGTCTGAAGACTATGGTAGGCTGAAAAAACAGGTTAAGGAGTTAAGCTTGCAGATGAGCCAGTTGATGTCAATGTTGTCCCAGCCAAACATAAAATCAGGAAAGAACCCTTTTTCTGCCTGCCAGCCTAGTACTAGTCAAGTAATTTGACTAATTGATACCCCAATGCAAACTCCAGGATTTTATGTGATTAATGAATCTAATGTACTCGTGTTATCTGATGTAAATAGTAATTTAGAGAATGTTATTGGTCATGGTACTAATATTTCCTCAGGTGAAAATGTGGTAAAGCTTCAATCTAATCAAAATATTATTTTAAGTGATTATGTAAGCTCTAATGAATGCAAAAATGCTTCTCTCCCTTTAACAGGACAGACTGAGAGTGTGTCATGTGTCACTCCTGATCCCGTTCATATGGGGTTAAGAGATAACATGTTACTTGAAAACTGTAGTCATATGCAGGATGTTATTAAATCCCATGAGACTACGGCAGTCCTGCAAGCTTTACCTGAAGGTGGTGGTAATGGGTTGATATTGGATACACAAACCATTAATATTGATAATTCACCTAAAATTTTCACAATACAATGGTTAGGTGATTCATACCTAGAGGGGGACAATATTACCAAATGTAAACAATGGAAGAATGCTAATATGTTGGAACATTCTCATTTTCTCTGTGAAATGCAAGAAAGAAATCAGAGGTATTATATACCCCTCAACATCCAGAACATTATGGGACAGGTCATGAGCCTGATTGATACTGGTTCTCAAATTACTGTGTCAGAAAATATTTTTAGGCAAATCATGGACATAACTCCAGAGGAGTTTAAGTTAAAAACCTACACTGGTATTTTGCAAAATTTTGATGGAAAACCTATTGAAGTTATAGGTTATGTATGGCTTAAAATCAAAATTGGGAAAATGTTCCTGCAACATCCAGCGGTTAAAGCAGCTGAAGAACAATTTCTTATTGGGAATGATTTGCTTAGACGTCTTAATCCTATAATTGATTGCATAAATGGTGTTGTATGGTCACAGGTGAATACACCAATCAATTATCAACGGGTTAAATATTATACTAACCCAAAGTGTTTTCATATAATTGACATAGACTGGATTCTGTTGAAATTCATTTTTGAAACAGTCAAGTACTTGAGATGACAATCCTACAAAACTGATGTTGGCATGCAGTTATATATGTGTGACAATGTAATTCAAGTTAATCCAAAAGAGATTGCAGGTACTTTGGTGGAAGGTAATGTACTAACTATTTATTTTCTTCAGAAGAATGGTAAGTCATCTGATTTAAAGAATCATACTCAGTTTTTAACTGATTTAAAAGAGATAGATCATGAATTGTTTAATCCTCTTCAAATTACTGATATTGGAAGGATAAAACATGCAAAACTTGCCCTTAATAGAGAGCATAGTTACATTAGTAGTTGCTTATTAAGACAATTAGAGAATCCAATGATAATTAGGAATCTTCCACCTTATGATCAGTGGGTGCATGATATTGATGGTGATGTTACAAACATAGCTGTTGTAGCTAAATGCTTGTTGTCTGTCTCTCTTGGAAATAAGACTGGCAGACATTTATTTTTGGTTTTGGATGAGCCAAAATATTAAATGTATATTGGAAATGATTTGTTACATCACTTTGCTGTTCAAATTGATTTTACCAATCATATTTTATGGTCAAGATTAAAGAGTAACCCTCTAAACTATATGGATGACATAAAGGTTTTGAGATCTGCTCAACAATTGCCACATGCAATGATTGTACAAGTTCAAAATAATGTAACTGTTCCAGGGGGTGGAAATCAATTTCCCCTTTCTCTAAAGGTTAAAAGGGGGAAAGAAATTCAAGGCTCTGATAAATATATGTCAGAAGATCCAACAATTGGGCATAACTGTTACTCATATGCCATTGGTCAATATTCACCAGATGCCATTTACCATTTTGGTAAATAATGTGATGCCCCATAGTATATGCTTGGAGAGGAGTACTATAGTGGGGTTTGCAATAGATTCTGAGTATTTCACCTCTGATCCCATTAATTCTGTTATAGGTTTTATCCCTGAGGGATATTTAACCGAAGAGCAGATAGTGGAGCAATGTTTCCATTCCCAACCTGATGGATTCTTCACAGTGCTATCTGTATACCCTTTCAAGGAAAAGGAAGGCATATGTAAGATTACGGAATCTGAGATTATCTTTGATCAAAAACTCTCTGATGATGAATCAGAAGGGTATGCAACGGAAGAGAGGAAGAGGGTAAATATGATTACAAAGAACCAATCTGTACAGCTCGAAGAGACATATGAGATATCTAAACCTGACATTTTTCCTGGATTTAATGAAATGGTGGAGGAACAGATTTCTTTGTCAGATGGGTGATCTAATGAAAGGGAATGCCAACAATTAAGAGAAATCTTAATGGAATTTCAGGAGATTTTTGCCAAAGATTCTTATGACTGTGGTTCAACAGATCTACATATTCTTAGAATTCCAACTGATCCTAAAGCACCTCCAATATATGTGAGACAATATCATCTGCAATCGGCCTCCTGTGAATCTTTAGCAGATATTATTAAGAACTTGGAATCAAGAGGTATTATTAAACCAATACATAGTCCCTTTAATACTCCTATTCTGGGAGTGTTGAAACCTAATTGGGCAATGGAGGTTGTGTGCTGACTTGAAACAGCTTAATAAGCGTGTGCCTATGTCAGGATGGCCAGTCCCATACATAGATCAATGTCTTGCGCAGATACAAGGTTCTAAATATTTTACAACCTCAGACTGTGCGCAAGGTTACTGGACTGTTAAGGTATGTGAGGAGGACCAACCTAAACTTGCATTTTCATTTGGTGGAGAACAGTTTACCTGGGTCAGGATGCCTTTTGGATATATTAATTCAGGACTGGAGTTTGGTATTTTTATGCATAAGGCTATGCCTGATGCTGCTGAGAGAGGGACATTTTGCTATGTGGATGATGTATTAATCAAAAGCTCTACTTTCAATGAACACTTGAAAGAAGTCAGGCATGTACTTAATCAATTGAAAAGGGCAGGTGTAAACTCTCAATTCAAAAAGCTCAATGGTGTAGAACTAAGGTGAATTTCCTTGGTCATGAAATAACTGCTGATGTTTTGAATCCCCAGAAAAAAAAAGTTGAAGCTTTATTGAAAACAAAGACTCCAACAAGTATTAAAGAACTAAGATCCTTCCTAGGTATAACAAATTACTCTAGGAAATTTATTGACAACTATGCTGAAATTACTAAACCTCTGATTAGGCTATTAAAGAAAGAGGAGCCTTGGACTTGGACAATAGAACAAGACCAGGCAGTTCAAGAGTTAAAGCTAGGGCTTACTCAAGCCCCTTGTTTAGCCTATCCAATAAAGGGAGATCCGTTTTACTTGGAGACAGGATATACAGATCTTACCTTGAAAGCGGTTCTTTATCAGCAACATGATAAACAGAATAAGATCATTGCATATGCAAGTAAGGCCTTATCTCCAGTGGAGATCAAATTTAATGATTGTGAAAAAGCATTGTTTGCAACAGTTTGGGCCTTATAATATTTTTGAAGTTATATTCAAGGAGAAAAAATTATTGTGGAAACTGCTCATCAATCTTTACAGTATTTACAGAGTGATAAAATAAAGGCAGGAAATCTATTTAAAAGTCGCATTACATCCTGGACCCTGTCTCTGCAGGGTTGGACTTTGGAGGTCCATTATGCACAGAATAAGAAAAATGATGTTGCACAAGGACTAGCTGAACTTCATTATTGCTCTGTACAGGATATAAAGGAGGACATTTGGGAGGATGATTATATGGATGATTACATGTTCTCACAACATAAGGTTTATGAGGAAATGTATTGTCAACCATTACCTAAGGTATATGTTAATGATTGTGCTTTTCATACCACTGAAAATGGTGAAAAGAAACTTGTAGCTGGGGCAGGTATAGTGTGGGGTAGTGATTGTCAAATACAACCTGTTGGTTATTGTTTGGGCCCTAAAAGTAGCCAAATGGCTGAATTAAGCGCTGTGTATAAGGCCATTCAGATGGCAGTAAATCAGGGATTTAAAGAATTTGTCATCATTACAGATTCGGATAATGTTCGTAACAGTTCTGTTGAATATCTTCCTGTGTGGAAGCATAATCAGATGATGAGAGCCCGTAACAAGCCAGTTAAACATGGAAAGATGATACTTGCAATTGATGACATTGTTATCTCTAATGACCTGATTGTCTTTTGGAAGAAGACATGGGGGGGTAGTTATCAAAATGTCTACTTGAAATCCGCCGGAAATCCGCGTCGTACACGTCGCGAACTGGCTTCGCCTCAGTTATCAAAGTGTATAAATCGGACGAAGTTGATTTTTGGTGACGTAACATAAGATTCGGCGCTCTCAATTCTACACAGATCGATTCGAGTCGAAAACCTCTGGAAAACTTGCGGATTCCAATGCTTTCGCCCTGCTCTTCGACACAATTAGAAGCTTTCTGATAGTTATCAAAAAATGACCACTTACGCTCGCGTCTTATCCGACGCAGCTTACCTCATTTTCAATCCGCCGCCTCAGAGGTCGCGGATCCTATAGTAGTCAATGGGCTCGAGTCGATCATGTCACCTAATAAAACTATGGAAAACAAATATTTTATTTTTTTCCACTTGTTACAGTTTATGGAACTGAAAAACACATGCACACAAAGGATAGGAAAAGAATAAAAAACAATGCACAGCAAATGTTATAATTTTAAAAATGAAAAACACATGCACACAAAGGATAGGAAAAGAATGAAAAACAATGCACAGCAAATGTTATAATTTTGAAAATGAAAAACACATGCACACAAAGGATAGGAAAAGAATGAAACCAAATTGTTTAATTTTTGTTCATTTTAAAATGTATAACATTTCCTGTGCATTGTTTTCATTCTTTTCCTATCCTTTGCACAGCAAATATTATGTTGAAAATGAAAAACACATGCACACAAAGGATAGGAAAAGAATGAAAAACAATGCACAGCAAATGTTATAATTTTGAAAATGAAAAACACATGCACACAAAGGATAGGAAAAGAATGAAAAACAATGCACAGCAAATGTTATAATTTTGAAAATGAAAAACACATGCACACAAAGGATAGGAAAAGAATGAAACCAAATTGTTTAATTTTTGTTCATTTTAAAATTTATAACATTTCCTGTGCATTGTTTTCATTCTTTTCCTATACTTTGTGTGCATGTGTTTTTCATTGTCCAAAATGGAACAATTGCTGTGCAGTGTTTTCATTCTTTTCCTATCCTTTGCACAGCAAATATTATGTTGAAAATGAAAAACACATGCACACAAAGGATAGGAAAAGAATGAAAACAATGCACAGTAATTGTTACAGTTTAGGGAACTGAAAAACACATGAACTCAAAGGATAGGAAAAGAATGAAAACACTGCACAGCAATTGTTATTTTTGAAAATGAAAAACACATGCACACAAAGGATAGCAAAATATTCAAAACAATGCACACCAATAATGCTATCAATTAATTATACACAATACAAAAGAGGCTATTATTTAATTACACACCATACAAATTAGGCTATCAATCAATTATCTAAAACATATGCAAATTTACATCGGCATTATATGAATTCTGATTTGGTTTGGATGGCAGCATCGTTGAGGCTAAGGTAAATCACTAGCGGCTAGATTTAGAGTTTTGTCGGTAAGGACCCGCGTAGCTAACGCCGGCTTTTTTCTGGCCGCACCATAAAAATAACTCTGGTATTGAGAGTCCACATAAAGGCTGCGTTAGGCTCCAAAAAAGGAGCGTAGAGCATATTTAACGCAGCTTCAACTCTCGATACCAGAGTTGCTTACGGATGCGGCCAGCCTCAAAAACGTGCTCGTGCACGATTCCCCCATAGGAAACAATGGGGCTGTTTGAGCTGAAAAAAACCTAACACCTGCAAAAAAGCCGCGTTCAGCTCCTAACGCAGCCCCATTGTTTGCTATGGGGAAACACTTCCTACGTCTGCACCTAACACTCTAACATGTACCCCGAGTCTAAACACCCCTAACCTTACACTTATTAACCCCTAATCTGCCGCCCCCGCTATCGCTGACCCCTGCATATTATTTTTAACCCCTAATCTGCCGCTCCGTAAACCGCCACTACTTACATTATCCTTATGTACCCCTAATCTGCTGCCCCTAACACCGCCGACCCCTATATTATATTTATTAACCCCTAATCTGCCTCCCACAACGTCGCCTCCACCTGCCTACACTTATTAACCCCTAATCTGCCGAGCGGACCGCACCACTACTATAATAAAGTTATTAACCCCTAATCCGCCTCACTAACCCTATAATAAATAGTATTAACCCCTAATCTGCCCTCCCTAACATCGCTGACACCTAACTTCAAACATTAACCCCTAATCTGCCGACCGGAGCTCACCGCTATTCTAATAAATGTATTAACCCCTAAAGCTAAGTCTAACCCTAACACTAACACCCCCCTAAGTTAAATATAATTTTAATCTAACGAAATAAATTAACTCTTATTAAATAAATTATTCCTATTTAAAGCTAAATACTTACCTGTAAAATAAACCCTAATATAGCTACAATATAAATTATAAATACATTGTAGCTATTTTAGGATTAATATTTATTTTACAGGCAACTTTGTAATTATTTTAACCAGGTACAATAGCTATTAAATAGTTAAGAACTATTTAATAATTACCTAGTTAAAATAATTACAAAATTACCTGTAAAATAAATCCTAACATAAGTTACAATTAAACCTAACACTATACTATCATTAAATTAATTAAATAAAATACCTACAATTACCTACAATTAAACCTAACACTACAATATCAATACATTAATTAAATACAATATCTACAAATAACTACAATGAAATAAACTAAAGTACAAAAAATAAAAAAGAACTAAGTTACAAAAAATAAAAAAATATTTACAAACATAAGAAAAATATTACAACAATTTTAAACTAATTACACCTACTCTAAGCCCCCTAATAAAATAACAAAGCCCCCCAAAATAAAAAATGCCCTACCCTATTCTAAATTACTAAAGTTAAAAGCTCTTTTACCTTACCAGCCCTGAACAGGGCCCTTTGCGGGGCATGCCCCAAGAAGTTCAGCTCTTTTGCCTGTAAAAAAAAACATACAATACCCCCCCAAACATTATAACCCACCACCCACATACCCCTAATCTAACCCAAACCCCCCTTAAATAAACCTAATATTAAGCCCCTGAAGATCTTCCTACCTTGTCTTCACCATACCAGGTTCACCGATCGGTCCAGAAGAGCTCCTCCGATGTCCTGATCCAAGCCCAAGTGGGGGGCTGAAGATGTCCATGATCCGGTAGAAGTCTTCATCCAAGCAGGGCAGAAGAGGTCTTCCATCCGATTGAAGTCTTCATCCAAGCGGGGCAGAAGAGGTCTTCCATCTGATTGAAGTCTTCATCCAGGCGGCATCTTCTATCGACATCCATCTGGAGCGGAGCGGCAGCATCCTGAAGACCTCCGACGCGGAACATCCATCCTGGCCGACGACTGAACGATGAATGACGGTTCCTTTAAATGACGTCATCCAAGATGGCGTCCCTCGAATTCCGATTGGCTGATAGGATTCTATCAGCCAATCGGAATTAAGGTAGGAATATTCTGATTGGCTGATGGAATCAGCCAATCAGAATCAAGTTCAATCCGATTGGCTGATCCGATCAGCCAATCAGATTGAGCTCGCATTCTATTGGCTGATCGGAACAGCCAATAGAATGCGAGCTCAATCTGATTGGCTGCTAAAATACATTTATTAGAATAGCGGTGAGCTCCGGTCGGTAGATTAGGGGTTAATAATTGAAGTTAGGTGTCGGCGATGTTAGGGAGGGCAGATTAGGGGTTAATACTATTTATTATAGGGTTAGTGAGGCGGATTAGGGGTTAATCACTTTATTATAGTAGCGGTGCGGTCCGCTCGGCAGATTAGGGGTTAATAAGTGTAGGCAGGTGGAGGCGACGTTGAGGGGGGCAGATTAGGGGTTAATAAATATAATATAGGGGTCGGCAGTGTTAGGGGCAGCAGATTAGGGGTACATAGCTATAATGTAGGTGGCTGCGCTTTGCGGTCGGCAGATTAGGGGTTAATTATTGTAGGTAGCTGGCGGCGACATTGTGGGGGGCAGATTAGGGGTTAATAAATATAATACAGGGGTCGGCGGTGTTAGGGGCAGCAGATTAGGGGTACATAAGTATAACGTAGGTGGCGGTCGGCAGATTAGGGGTTAAAAAAATTTAATCGAGTGGCGGCGATGTGGAGGGACCTCGGTTTAGGGGTACATAGGTAGTTTATGGGTGTTAGTGTACTTTAGAATACAGTAGTTAGGAGCTTTATAAACCGGCGTTAGCCCAGAATGCTCTTAACTACTGACTTTTTTCTGCGGCTGGAGTTTTGTCGTTAGATTTCTAACGCTCACTTCAGACACGACTCTAAATACCGGAGTTAGAAAAATCCCATTGAAAAGATAGGATACGCAAATGACGTAAGGGGATCTGCGGTATGGAAAAGTCGCGGCTGAAAAGTGAGCGTTAGACCCTTTTTTGAGTGACTCCAAATACCGGAGTTAGCCTAAAACCAGCGTTAGGAGCCTCTAACGCTGGTTTTCACGGTTAACGCCAAACTCCAAATCTAGGCCTTTGATAATGTTTGATAGTCATGTTTTTAAGTCAGTTGCTAGTATCCCTTTTTGGAGATAAAATGCCTTTATAAATTTCATGGCTTTATGTCACTGTGTAACTTTGTACTTTAAAAATACATTGAAATGATTTCAGTCATTTGCTAGGATCCCTTTTTGTAGCTACAATAATTATAAATGTCAGCTTTATGTCAATGTTTAACTGCACTTTCAAAATACATTTGATTTGTAAATGTTATTATGAATCACATCAAGAATAACAAAATATTTCACATAATGTTCAACACAGCATTCTTTTTGTTACTTAGGATTGAAAATTCTTAATTCTCTAATATTTAATAGTAAAACACAGTAATCACTGACCTTTTTCACCTTCATAATGCTGCCATCCAAACAGAAAAATATGAAATAACATTGAAACTAGAGCAACATACTCATGTGTTTTGAATAAATAATTTTGATAATTAAACAGACACCTGCATTTTTTACAGGTGATACACACCTGAATGGCTTAATAAGATATGTTTATGAACATCGTATTGTGCTCGTCAAATGACGCGATAAAAAAGACATATACGTCACTAGTATTTAGTAGTTGATCAATTAGTCACTTTAATTGAGCGTTATATGACACGATACTTAACGAAATGTGCAAGCCATGTCTTAGGTAATGATTGCTGCACCAATTTAGTAAATTACTGAAAACGTTCACATCTGTGAAACTAGGCATTATAAAAGGGGCTGTTCAATCACTGCTTTTCATTATTATTGTCTGGTTCTTTGTTTGAGGATGGACATCCTCAATGTTGTCAATTTTGTTCTTTTATTAAGGAGACGCAGGGCAAGACGGGTGTTGATGGCTGCAATACAACATGGAAGACGCCGGCGAGTGCCAAGGGTTTTCTACCCAAGGATTTGGCTCCATGCCCTCAGTGACCGAGAGGTGATCCGTCAATTTCGACTGGATAGGGCCTCTATTGAGAGGCTCTATGTCGAGATCACGGACTCTCTCGAGCCTAGAAGAACGAGGGCAATCCCTGGGATGGTAAAGCTTCTTTCGGTCCTCTATTTCTTGGCAACTGGGTCATTCCAGGCTGTGACAGGTCTAGGCGTTGGTATGAGCCAGACAACCTTCTCACGTCATCTGAAGGTTGTCCTGGATGCTTTGCACCGACGCCTAGTCCATCATGTCCACTTCCCAAACACACCGGAGGAGTGGCATGCTGTCAAGCTCCAGTTCTACCATCGAGCTGGATTGCCAAGGGTATTGGGGGCCATCGACTGCACTCACATCCTAGTGCAGCCTACCAGGGATGAAGAAGAGCCCTACCGGGATAGGAAATTCAATCACTCGCTGAATATCCAGGTCATCTGTAACGCCAGGTTGAGAGTGATGAGTTTTCGATCTGGACTCCCTGGCTGCAATTACGATTCCTTCGTCCTCCGGAATTCTGCTATCTACCATCGGTTCCAGGAGGGCCAAATGCCAGAGGGAATCCTGATAGGTAAATATCTATTACATACTCTAACCCAGTGATTTGAAACCTTTTATTGTCCGTGGCACACTTTATTACATTTAAAAATGTTAAAAAATCATACATTGTAGCCTTATACAGGATATATATATATGTGTGTGTGTATATATATATATATATATATATATATATATATATATATATACATATATATATGATATATATATATTTATTTATATTTATGTGTATATATATATATGTGTTTATATATATATATGTTTATATATATATGTGTTTATATATATATATATATGTTTATATATATATATATATATATGTATATATATATATATATATATATATTCACAAACACACACACTGTACTGTGCTGTCATGCCATGCCTCCTACAAAATATACATGACATATTGACACTCATTCACAAGCAATCATAGTGATTGTCTGTGAATGAATGTCAATGTCATGGTTGTAAATGATGCCTGATGATCCCGTCAAATACCTCCCAATATTTAGAGTTTTGAAAGAGGTACACAACCGCACTGTTGTCAGCCACGACACACCTGAGGATCTCTGACATGGCACACTAGTGTGCCACGGCCCATTGGTTGAAAAACAATGCTTTAACCATATGTATATGAAATATTTTAATCATTCCTATTGCTAATGTCAATTCTCTATTTTGTTTTTTCAGGTGATTCTGGGTATCCGTGTCTTCCGTGGCTGTTCACACCCGTCCAAAATCCCAACGGAGTGGAAGAGGTGCGCTACAACCATGCACACAAGGCAACAAGATCTGTCATTGAGCGCACCTTTGGCGTGCTGAAGAGCCGTTTCCACTGCTTGGACATCTCTGGTGGTGTCCTTCAGTACGCCCCCTCCAAAGTCTCCTTAATTTTTATGGTTTGCTGTATATTGCACAATATTGCCCTAAAAATCCTGGATATAGATATGGAGAGCTTGGACAATGAATATGGTGAATTCATCGACCCAGACCTGGAGCACAATGCTCTGGGTGTCCAAGCTCGATCAATCTATATCCAGGGGGTTTTTGGGCAAGAAGGTTGATTGTGCAACATACAGTTTTTATTTGTGTTTTTCTTTACTTTACATTATTATTTGTAATCCAAAAGCTGCTATATTTTGGATTACCTTTGAGCAAATATTGTCTTTTCTATGAATGAAATTGTATATCATTGTAAAGCCATTGATTGAAAATGGTTTATTTTTGAAAATGTTGCTATTGTTTAATGTAAATTTGATGAGACACATGTTTAATAAAATCTCATTAAACAAATTTTTTAAAGATCTACACTTGACTCTTTTGTTATTTGTAAGGCTATAACAAGAAATATTTATTTATGTGTTAATATTCTGTATTTCATTGTTTTAAAATGACCATTTTATTTCATTTATTTAGGCATACTTGTATTTTAGAATAAACAGGTTTATCACCATAAATGTTCCAGAATCAATAATTACATTCTTGCATTTACAATTAATCTAACAAGATAATGAAGAACATCAGTGAATAGTAGTAAATTAAAAGGTTGCTTAAAATGTCATGCTCTATCTGCATAAAAAATAAAACAAATTCATTGGTTCATTGTCCCTTTAACGTGCATGAGCTCAATGTTATGTATATTAATTTTAACGGTCACATTATAATAATAGAAAATCTAAGATACAATTATTTTTTTCATTAATGGACCTAGCAGCAATGCACTACAGTTCTATACATGTATACATGTTTTTTTTGTGCTGTCTGTCTTTATCTACATCACAGTTTTTCTCTCTCTTTCTCTCTCTCTCTCTTTCTCACAATCCCCCCCTCACAATCCCTCTCTCTTACTCACATTCCCCACGCACAATCTCTCTCTCTCTCTCACAATATCCCCCTCTCTCACTCTCTGTCACACAATATCCCCCCTCTCTCTCTCTCTCTCTCTCTCTCTCACTCTCTGTCACACAATATCCCCCCTCTCTCTCTCTCTCTCTCTCTCTCTCTCTCTCACACAATATCCCCCCTCTTTCTCTATCACAATATCCCCTCTCTCTCTCTCTCTCTCTCTCTCTCTCTCACTCTCTGTCACACAATATCCCTCCTCTCTCTCTCTCACACACAATACCCCCCTCTTTCTCTCTCTCACACAATCGCCCCTCTCTCTCTCTCTCCCTCTCTCCCTCAATCCATCTCTCTATCACAATCCATCTCTCTCTCACAATCCATCTCTCTCTCTCACAATCCCTCCCTCTTTCTCTAACACAAACCCTCTCTCTTTCAATATCTCTATTTATTAAGTTTTTTCTCTCTCTAAATATATTTTATAATGTTTTAACTAATAAAGAGACCCCCAAACTTAATGATTTTTTATGTGTTATTTATATAGAGCATACAAATGTAATCAAATTATTAATTATTCAATTTATTTTTAAAACTAATCTTTATATATTTTTAAAAATAATCATTTTTGTAACTTTAGATGCCAACCCATTTTGTTTAACTACCTTGGTTGTTCTTGTTGATTGGTGTATACCTTCATCCACCAATAAATAAGTTCTGTCCAAGGGTATGGACTTTAATTTTAAAATAAAGATATAAAAACAATTAGCAAAAGTGTTTTAAAATGTGAATATCACATGTTAACAATTAATATTTAAAATATAAATATTGATTCAAGTTCACTTTATTATAATAACTTTTTTTATCCAAAAGCTCAATATTATAAATCTTCAAAGAAAAGAAAATGTAATATGTTTATTAAATTTAACATTTAATAATAAGAGTAGTTAAAGGGCCATGATACCCACATTTTTTATTTCATGATTTAGAAAGATAATGCATTTTTAAACATCTTTCTAAATTTCTTCTATTATCTAATTTGTTTTATTCTCTTGATATTCTTTGATGAAAAGCATATCTAGATATGCTCAGTAGCTGCTGATTAGTTGCAGCACATAGAAGCCTCATGTGATTGGCTCACCCATGTGCATTGCTTTTTCTTCAAATAAGTATATCTAAAATATTAAGCAAAATAAATAATAGAAGTAAATTGTAAATTGTAATGTTGTTTAAAATTGTATGTTCTATATGAATCATGAAAGATTTTGAGTTTAGTGTCCCTTTAATATATTACTTATGCATTCAATTAGAACATCAGTCATTTGTAACGTGTGAATCAAGTAATAACAAACACATTTGTTAATGTTTAAAAATATATTTTTATCTTCAACCAAAAAAAAAAAAAAATTTTAATCATATTTTTAAATCAATACTCATAAAAATAAAAAAACATATAATAATTTAAAAATATTGTAGACATATTTTTAAATTAAAAATAATAAAAACAGAAAAAGATTTAATAATTTAAAAATATTTTATTCATGTTATTAAATTAAAAATCATAAAAACTGAAAACGATTTAATAATTTAAAAATATTTTATTCATATTATTAAATTGAAAATCATAAAAACTGAAAACGATTTAATAATTTAAAAAATATTTTATTCATATTTTTAAATTAAAAATCATAAAAACATCGACATTTATTTAATTTTAAAATATTCATTACATATTAAAAAATTAAAAATAGTAAAAACATCGACATTTTTGAAATAATTTAAAAATATTATAGACATATTTTTAAATTAAAAATCATAAAAACATCAAGACATTTAGTTAAAAACCTAAAATTATATTATAAACCCTAATAAAATGAGCCCATTAAAACACCCTAATCTTTTTTTCTTTTGGGTGAGGAAGAGAGGGGGAGTGATCTCTCCCTTGTTGCCCTTCTCCCAAAGTTTAAAATCATCTGACGATTTAAAACCCTGTTGTCTTCGTCCACCCTCTCCCGACGCTGCCGTTCTAGCTGGTCTTCAGCTGCTCTGACCCTATCAAAAGCTAATCTTTCCCTATCAAAATTTAACCTATCACTATCCCTCTGCATTTCATAATTTAACCTATCCCTCTCTAATTCAAATCTACAACTATCCCTACGTCTATTTGATTCTAAATTTTCCCTCTCTAACTCTATTCTGATACTGTCCCTACGTCGCTCATATTCAAATCTTTCCCTCTCTAAATCTAATCTAGCAGGTTCTACTCTAAACCTTTCCCTTTCTATATCTAATCTTTCCCTATCTACTGAGATGACCCGATCTAATATCTGCCCCTGTTGCCCCACGCAACTCACGGTGTTCTGCCCGGTACTGCCTGGCCAGATCTAACATTTCCCCGACTGCCTCCTCATCAGTGATGCGAGGCAGTCAGTGGCCAGGATCAGCACGGCCATGAGCTGATGGGGCATGACCAACAGGGGCATGAGGGTCACCAGGTTCCAAAGCAGCTGGTTGTTCGGGGTCAGGAGGGGGAGAACGGCTGAGAGAACCTATTTCTGATGTTCCCTGGGAGAGTCCCTGATCCTGTGATTCTGGAAATAGGTTCTCTCCCAGGGATGACTCCTCTGTGAAATCACTCAGCTCACGAAGACAACAGTCGATCTCCTCCGAAGTCAGTAATGCGCGCTCGGCATCTAAAGAAATGAAAAAGGAAATATATATTGTTAGTTAACTTAATGTATTTGGAAGTATTAAATGCATATGATATTAAACATATATCTTAAATCAATCATAACACAATCAAATTGGTAAGACACAGTATTTTAACATTACTGATTTGTATATTGTATGTTATCTGAAATGTATAAACTAAATAAGAATGTGTATATTAATTTATACTTTTAAAGTGGCTTAGTATCAAAAATATATCATATTCAAAAATTTTTAGAATTAATGACCGTACCACATCATTTTTAATACATCAATTTTATAAATTCAACAATATCAAAATCGGTTTATTCTGTTTATTAATCAATGACATGATTACAAGCACCACTAATGGTGTTATAAGCTTGAGTATTGACAATGATGTTGCACAGAGAATATATTCTAGGCCTATTTATCTTTTTTTCTGTTGGACATGATCCAACAGTGCAGATCATGTCCACAATAACTCACTGAATGTAGAGAATGCCCCCTTCAGAGTCATGGACAATGGCCCGTCAGCACTGTGTTGTTCAATAAAAAAGATCAGACTCAATTGTGGTGAATAGCGTCAAGGGTATGGAGCAGCTTTCTTTATACGTATGATTATAAATGCATGTTGTGTAAAGCCTGGATGCTCGCAATAAACTTTGTACCTACAACTCCATTTGTCGGTTAAAACATGAGAGAGAGAGAGAGAGAGAGAGAGAGAGATAGAGGTCCATTTATCAAGCTCCGTATGTAGCTTTAAGGGCCGTGTTTATTGGGAGTATACTGACTCTTTGAAAACAACTCTTATGAAGCAACAGTCTAAAGACCCCTGCTCCATAACCCTGCTCTGATTTCTGAGAACGTATTGCTCTACACATTCAGCTATGTCTGTCATACCTGATCCGCACTGTTGTTTTGTAAATAGGCCTCAAAGAATGGTCATGCAATACACAGGTGATTATCCAAACCTTAAATTCATTTTAATTTCTAAAGAGTTGTAAATTAAAATATATGTAATGATCATCAAAGTGATAGTCTAGAAAGAACTAAACTTACATGATTCAGATAGATCATTACATATTAAGCAAGATTATTAGGTAATCCTATTATCAATAATGATTATTTTTCTTTTTATATTTCCTTGAAAATCTATACAAAGTAATAATACAAGCAGGCACATTATTTTGCAATAAAATGTCGACGATTTTTTGATTGGATGGTTACATATAGACAACAATGAAAAAGCGGTACCCAGGTGCTAAATCCAAAATGGCCTGTCTTTTAAGCT
Source organism: Bombina bombina (assembly GCF_027579735.1). Classification (NCBI taxonomy): domain Eukaryota; kingdom Metazoa; phylum Chordata; class Amphibia; order Anura; family Bombinatoridae; genus Bombina; species Bombina bombina. The sequence goes on from NC_069502.1 coordinate 598,520,296, forward strand.
TACATTCAGGATTTTCAAAGAAAGATAATAAGATAACATTCTATTTTTATTTTTTCTTTTACCTAAGGAGGAGATCGTAGATGGTCCTAAAGCCCTTCGGACATCAACTAGATAAATAAAAATGAATATACATATTTAGAACTTAGACCAATCAGACAAGTGAAAACAATTAAATTCAAAGCAAGCTAATAATATTAAACATACCTGTAGATCGGCCAATGCTTGCTACATCAGGGGTGCTGCACATAATGTCCGGGTGCGTGGCGGCCGAGGAGAAGCTGTGGCTGGATTCAGTGTGGAGACTGACGGGCAATAGCAGTGTATTATCGCCATCTGCAGCATCTTCACTATCAGATTCAGCATCAGCAGCCACAGCAGCAGCTGCACTGGTAGATGCTTCAACAAAATACAAGAAATAAAATATGAGTAATATTGCACATAATGATATTAAAAGGGGCACTAAACCGAAAATCTTTCTTTCATGATTCAGATTGAGAATATAAATGTTAATCACATTTCTATTGACTTTCATATCTTCTTTTTCTCTATTTGTAAAATTTCCTTATTTGAAGATAAAGCAATGCACAATGTTTTTCCAATCACATGATGCTTCTATGTGCATCATCCAATCAGCAGCTATTGAGCATATATAGATATGCTTTTCATCAAATAATCTGAATAGAATCAAACAAATTAGATAATATAAGTAACTTAAAATGATGTTCTACATTAAATTCTATTTCTAAATCATAAAATACAAAATGTTTGTGTTATGTCCCTTTAATAAACATTTGATGGAACAATCACAAAAATGTGCAACATGAAGATTTCAAGTAATATCATCTTACCTGCCAACTCGTCAGTATCATGCCCCACTAAATCCAGACCGAGCGTTAGGTTTGCTCCCAGCTTCTCCCGCAGCTGAACCTCATATTCAGTAAGTTCAGCCACATATGGCTCACCACCACCGGTCCTACGTGCAGACTGTAACTCCCTGGACAGCTTGGCCTTTAAGTTTCTTTTGATGTCCGAAAATCTTTTCTTACAGCTGTCCACCGGTTTGGGATGATTCCCTTCGGCGGACACACTGTCAGCGATTGCTCTCCAGATTTCTGATTTCCTGGAGAGCGATGTTCTCTGGGCTTTAGAACCAATAATAAAATTGTAATGTTCTAAAACAAGGGTCACTAAAACTTTGTTTTCCTCATAATTAAATTGTATGCCGCGCCCTGACTTTGTTTTACCAGGCACAGACATGACAAGGATAAAAATAGCAGCAAGAGAATAAATAAATAAGCAATGTCAATAAATATCTCAACTGTCTTGTAGCTCTTGTACCTACAGCTCTTGTAAAGCATAGGTGATTAGACTCCATTTTACATTCCCTTTTATAGACTTGAAAAAATATCTTAATTAGCAGTTAACAATTGTCATTTTTATTTATTGTAATTATAAAACAATTAATATTAATATAATTTCATCATTTATGACGCCCGTTTAATGTAACGATCGAACGATCTCGATGTCTTAGATAATCTTTAAAATTACATCTATGTCGCAGTATTAATTATTTCATGACGGATAAGCCGTCATACTTGTCTACAGTGTGTCATCCGTGTCTACAGTGTGTCATACGTGCCTACAGTGTGTCATACGTGTCTACAGTGTGTCATAGTTGTCTATAAAAGGGGTCAGCTTATTTTTTACTTTGAGGTCTATTGTCCGACAGGAGGGATCTCTTGAAATTTTGGCATTTACTTTGTAGCCGCATGAATACAAGGCAATCACAATTTATTTCAATAAACCTTAAGTAAATTAATTTGTTTTACGTTGCTTTAATACTGTTGCATGATTTGTTTATGTTAAGGAGTTAAACAGCAAGTTATGAACCCGTGAAACATATAAACCGACAAACAAATAATTTTTCTTACACTTTAAAGTTATAGTGAACACGTGAGACATGCAAAGAAAGTTATAGTGAACACGTGAGACATGCAATCAGCCAACCGAATATCATATTTATTTACAACCAATAACCAATCAAATGTGGCTTTATTTTGTATATCGCCGTCGCAATAATAAATAAGATTTATTTTTGCATGTAATAATGCTGTCTACATCCACTCAGGCAGAATTGTAAATGTTTGTTTGGGATGAATACTAGTATATATGTATGACATCCTATAGACTAGCATGACGGATTATTAGCACTTATTTATATGTCGCCATTAATGTTTTTTCACTATTTTTGCAAATATATATTCATTGCAAACATACTTAACAGTTAGGCCTGAGTGAATGTTGACGAAATTTTTATACACCTTTTTATTTTTTAAGGCAACAGCATTATACCTGACAGTAAATAAAGGAACATTTTAATATTTGAAATTTAAAGGACGTATGATTCGACAATCGTTTGTGTTTTAAATTGTTTGTTATTGACATGCAAGTAATTAGTGGTGCATGTGTTAGATAATGTGAAAATGGAACACGTGCTACATATAATCCGCCAACCAAATATTGATATTTTTATGTACACTTGCAACAACCAATGATATTTCTCTATGATTGCTATATGTACGTCGCACTTTAAAAAAAATTCAGAATTTTTTTTTTTAATTTAGTGCAAGTATGTCTACCCCATTCACCCAGGGAGAATTGCTAATACTTGTTTATGGGATGAACAGGTACTTTCCCCGTCGCATAGGCGGTGTAAGGGGGATCCAGCACGAACATAGAGACCGCATCATCTATGAGATGATGCGGAGGATGAGGAGGGTGTCCGGGATCACCCGGACACGTCAAAGCTGTCTGAGAAGGTTTTCAGACCTTAGGCGACGGGAGACAGAGCGCTATGAAGCATTGAGAGCGCAGGTCCGAATGTGTAAGTGATTGTCTTCGAAGTTAATAGATAGATGGATACTTAAATGATGCAATTCAATGAACAATTATATTAGTGGATCATTACTTTAATTTTTTTTTTTTTTTTACTGTGTTACCTGAATATATTTGATTTCTTCAAGAATTTTATTGCCTTTTTAGCAGGCCTTTTATTTTTGATATTTCTTTGTATTTTATTTACTTCAATACCAAAAATTAGCATAACACAAAAAAATTATTACTGTAGAGCAGTGATTTTTAAACATTTTTTTTGCTGTGGTAAACTTTTTTACATTTAAAAATCCTGTGGCACACCACCATCCCAAAATTAAAAAACAATCACACATTGAAGCCTAATACAGCATATATATATATATATATATATATATATATATATATATACACATATACACAAACACATACTGTATGTATTGTGCTGTTATGCCATGCCTCCTACAAACTACCCCTGCACTGGGAGTATAAAAAAAAAGAAAAGTTTAAAAAATATGTCACACTGTTGTTCACACTGTTGTAAAAGTCTGCCGTGGCACACCTGAGGATCTCTCACGGCACACTAGTGTGCCACGGCACACTGGTTGAAAAACACTGCTGTAGAGGATCAATGCAATACAATTTAGTTCAACATTAGATTATCAACATAATTGAATCTATAGACACTTTAAATAAAACATTCATGCTCCATCATGTTTATTAACAATGAAACAAAGTTTAATAATATATTTAAGATATATTTTTATATATCTATATCTATATATATATATATATATCTATATATCTATATAATATATATATATATATATATATATATATATATATATATATATATAATATATATATATATAGAGAGAGAGAGAGAGATATTCATATGGATATGTATGTATATAGAGCTATATATCTATATAAAGCTTTATCTCTCTCTCTCTCTCTTCTCTCTTCTCTCTCTTCTCTCTTCTCTCTCTTCTCTCTTCTCTCTCTTCTCTCTTCTCTATTCTCTCTTCTCTCTCTTCTCTCTCTTCTCTCTCTTCTCTCTTCTCTCTTCTCTCTCTTCTCTCTTCTCTCTCTTCTCTCTCTTCTCTCTCTTCTCTCTCTTCTCTCTTCTTCTCTCTTCTCTCTTCTCTCTCTTCTCTCTTCTTCTCTCTTCTTCTCTCTTCTCTCTTCTCTCTTCTCTCTCTTCTCTCTTCTTCTCTCTTCTCTCTTCTCTCTCATGCATTGATGCTGAAGATACATAACTCAACAATAATATTTAACCTGTATCTAATGTGTACATACAACTTTATATTTTAACAGATCGCAGGCGTGCCCAGGTACCACGCTATATTCGGCCAGTGTCTATGGCTACGCCATGGAGCAACCGCTCCTCTCCACCCTTGCCTTCGAGGTTTCTAACAGCTCCTCATGGTAATTTGAAAATTATCATACTGTGTTTGAATTATTTAACTTTACAATTTGTGATATTTTACATGTTATGAAAGGCAGCATGTTGAAAGGACAATAAAACCAAAGATTTACTTTCACAATCTAGATAAAGATTTGAATATTTTTTAAAGTTGACAGTATAGTGGTAATCCATTTACTTCATTATATATATATCATTTGATGAAGTAATCAGATTGCATATGGATGTGTCATGTAATCAAGGCATCTCTGATGATTAACAAATCTTCAACTACAGAGAAAATCTAGAAATGCTTTTCTTAGAAATATAATAGAACAATTCATTAAATTATCATGATTGAAAACATTTAGAATCTCTTTATAAAAGATGAAAGGATTGTTTTTTAATTTCTCATTTACACTTGATGTATTTATTTATATCCAAAAAAAGGCATTTTGCAGACTTAGAAAATTGTTTTTAATGGAAGAATTTTTAAATTTGGAATATGACATTGATCTTACTAATACTTATTCATTATTATGCTTCATCTATTACAGAAGACCAAATACCGCCAATGGAAGAGCCACAAGCTGTTTCACCAGCAGTAGAGGTGGCTAGGGCGGAAGAGGTGGATTTTATGGAAGATGTGCCTAGGGAGGAAGAGGAGGAGGTGCCTATGGTTGAATGTAAGTTGAAAGAATATAATGTTTGACAAATTCAATATTGATAAATAATTTATCTAGCATACATTATTTTCTTCTTTTTCTAGATCGAGATCAGGGGACCCAAACTGGTCCATTTTTACAGCCAGTTTTCGATGAACTGGCTGAGGCCCTAAGAGCTGTTGCCAGGGCAGTTCGAAACATGCAGCAGGGCCTAAATGATATGTAATCGTTTCAATTTTTTTGATTTAAAAAAAAAAAAGAAAAAAAAATATAATAAAAATTGTTTATTTTATAGTTATTAATGTCTCACTGTATTCATTTAATGATTAATTTATAGTGACATGACAAAAAACAAGAAAAAAACAGTATAAATATGCTACAATATTTATAAATCAATAGCTGCTGATTAATGAAAGCACATAGATGCATTGACACACATTTATTAAGGAGATGTGATTCTGGCAATTAGGAATCAACAGAAACCCAAGTTAGGGAGCAGCAGTATAAAGACTGATGATCAATAACCCCGTCCAACTGATCTTATGAGGCGGACAGTAATCTCAAACGTTAGAAATGAAACAGTACCATCGGGTTGATTGACACTCCCTGCTGGTAGTCAATTATCCTCAAGTCTGCAGGGTGCAGCGTTGCAGCAGGAGCACAGAAGAGCTGCTGGTACAATGCTGAATAGAGAAAGGATAATCAGCAAGGTCTTGCGGACCTTATCCGCACTGTTGTATAAGGTCCGCAAGATATTTGTAAAATTAGAAGCGTTATATGATTGACTTTCACATATGCATTGCTATTTCAAGTAAAATAGATTATCTGAGTAAAGTGAAAATACACATCAAATGTTATTGTTCATGCTTCGAATAGTAACTTTGGAGTAGTATTATGAGTAATATTTATATCTATTTTTATCTATTACATAATATCTCTCACTATGTATGTATGTACATATATAGATATATACATATATATATATAGAGATATATATACATACATAAACACATCTATTAGTATATTGGAAATTGACATTGAAAAATATGTACATACATACAGAGAGAGATATTAAATTATATATATATATATATATATATATATATATAGAGAGAGAGAGAGAGAGAGAGAGAAATATATATATATATATATATATTAATATATATATATATATCTAAAGAGAGAGAGAGACATCTCTCATATCTATATATCTATATCTATATCTATATATATATAGACATCTATAAATATATGTGATGCAAAAGAAAAATAATTATTAGAAAATATGTAGACACGAGGGGGGGGAGGTGACATGCAATGCTTGACATATCATTTTAAATAAAAATAAAATGGCTGTAATGAATTAGGCTACAAGTGTGTCTCTCTCTAAATATTACTGATTACATAGTTTGTGCACAGTGTGGGAAATAACCTGACAAAATTTATTGATATCGAAAGACTAAAAAAAAACATAATAGGCTCAGTGATAAGCTAGCTGTCACAGGTGTAAATTATATTTATATATCTGAAGGGGATAGCAAACAATATATGATATATAGATATATATCGATATCTATATCTATCTATATCCATCTATATCTACCTATATGATGCTGCAAAAGAAACATGTCAATTAGAAAATATGTTGACCCGGAATTGAAATATAAAATACAAAATGAATGTTTTTAAATAATTAGGCTCCAAGTATGTCTCTATTTAGTGCACAGTGTTGAACCTTACTTGGCGCAATTAATGAATATATAGAGAAAAGAAAAAGATGTCTCAATGATCATCTAGCTCCCACTGGTGTAAATATTTGTGTCGTATCCCGTTTAGATATTGATAGTTATTAAATACATATACTCTCTATATATACATACACATGTTACACTTGAAACTATAAGGATAAATATGTCCAATATATGAAATTTTGCAGAACAAAAAATATACATTTTGATACGAATTATGTCTGCTACTTGCTATACTTAAAATATTGCTTGCAAAACAAATTGCAGTGTGTATATATCTATATATCTATCTATATATAGATATATATATAGATATATTCAATCATCTGCTGACAAGGTATGTTATGTGCTCTGTTCATTGAATGTACTGGAGATATAAATAAAGTTAACAACAGTACGCGGCTCTTCGTACCGTACTTGACGCGCATATTTTGGACGGGTTTTTTGATAACTAAGGCAAACGTATTACGGTCCGCGACGGCGATGTATGTCTAAGTGTGGCGAGCATACTTGACGTCGCGAATGCTTCATATTAGACGCTTTGATAACTACCCCCCAAAGGGTCATTCAAAGATGCATGGTATTGACAAGGAAGGAAATGATTTAGCTAATACAATGGCTAAACAAGGTGCCCTAGAGGGGGACATTTTTGACATTAAACACCTTCTTGGTTTATGTCAAATTGCAGTGGTAACCCGTTGGCAAATAAAGAAGGATCAAGAATTATCTGCAGTGCAGTGGAGTCAGGATGCACCTAACAAAGATTTGATTACCAGTCAATAGGAGGATCCCGTTGTGGGTAAATTTTACTTTTTTAAGGAGAATCCTACAATTTATCCAATCCAGGAGAAAGATTGCACTGGAAATGAGGACATTAGGATTTTATTTAAGTATAAGTCTAAATTTAGTCTTAAATATGGTATGTTAGTTCGGACAACTAATAATGGATCTATACAGTGGGTTGTTCCTACTTCTTTTAGAGGTCTTATGCTGCAGCATGCCCATGATACACCAACAACAAGGTCATCGTGGGGAGAGAATTATTTATGAAGTATTGCGTGATTATGCATATTGGCCACATATGATGAAAGATGTTCAGACTTATTGTCAGGGGTGTTTGGTTTGTTCATAGTTTCAACCAAATTCTCCAACCCACAGGGCACCTTTACAAAAAAGAGGTATATCTCTCCCATGGTCCGATCTACAAATTGACTTTGTAGGACCACTTATGAAGACATCACGGGGGAATCAATACATGTTAATTGTTACATGTATGTTTGCCAAATGGGTGGAGTGTCTTCCATCCCCTAATTGTAGGTCTGGAACAGCTGCTGCTTTATTAATAAATCATTTTTTCTCTAGGTTTGGACTTCCTCAGAGAATTGAGTCTGATAGAGGTACTCATTTCACAAGTGAAGTGATGAGAAGAATGTGGTCTATCCTGGGTGTGAAAAGGAAATTACATATTTCCTACCATGCTGCCTCGAGTGGTGGAGTTGAACGGTATAATCAGTCAGTTGTAAATATTCTGAAAAAGTTTGTGAAAGAATCAGGGAAAGATTGGGATATTAAGTTGCCTTTGGTATTAATGGCTATTAGATCTACTCCTAGTACTGCGACAAAAATGTCTCCTTTTGAACTAATGACAGGTAGAAGGATGGTACTGCCACAACATTTGTTGTATCGTACTCAGGATCAGAGTCTGATCAATGCAACAACAACCTATCAATATGTTGAGAATTTAAGAAAGCATTTGCAACAAGCATTTGCTTTTGCTCAGAAAAATCTTTAGAAAGCCGCAATATGTGCTAAAACACATTATGACATGAAAACCACAAAGAAAGAATATGAGGTAAATGATCAAGTTTATCTTTACAATTTTCTTAGAAATCAAGTTAGAGAGAAGAAGTTTCTCCCATCATGGATAGGTCCGAATGTCATGATTGATAAACTTTCACCTGTGTCATACAAGATTTTGATTCCTACAAGTGGGAAGTCAATAGAAAAGTGGGTACACATTAACCAATTGCGTGCTTGTCACCCTAGGTCAAAGTTAAAACTAGAGGGGGAGAATAATCCATATACAGAAGAATAATTACTATGATTATTAAAATGGTTTCTTTAGGATAAAGGTGTATATTTTGTATTTAATATGTTTTTTTCCCTATTACAGATAAATAACACCTACCAGTTGGGTTTGGATTTATGGGATCCAGGATGTTGGCAGTTATCTGGATCATCTTGTTCCTGTTCCAGGGTGTTTTGGTTGAGATTCATGTACAGACTGTAATAGGACCTGGTCCATCTTCTGGGATCATGCTTGAGGAATCACCTGGTTTCCTGATTACCAACCGGAAAGTTTTTTTCCCAAAAGATATTCATCAGTCTGGATCCTAAGGTTACTATTGAAAAATATTTTGATGTTTCCAAAGTTGAATCACCAGAAATGAAATCTTGGTATCAAGAACATGTTAAAAGGATTCAGTCGACTACTAAGGAAATGTTGAGGCAGTTGCAGAAGTCTTTTCCTGGTGGATCTTACAATGTGCAATCACGTACCAAACGTTCACCTGGAGTTATTACTGGACTAGTTGCAACATCCGTCATCGGGTTTTCAGCTGTTACTGTCGTGACTGTGTCTAATTCAATTTCCATCAGTAATTTGAATCATGAGATGTCAATTTTTCGTGAACAGATGGCAACCATGATGGAGGTTTTAAAGAAACAAAAGGAGAGTTTGTCAGATATGATGGAGATCATTAATGATACTGTTGCATTCAGGTCTTTCCATCTGAGCTATATAGGTCCAATATGAGCACAAACTAATTCAGAATGAACTGTTAAGTTTTTTGGACCCAGTGGTGTATTTTACAGGAAACTGGTTACGATAGATCCAAAGTGGAATTGAGAGTCTTGTTGAAGGACATATTCCATTATATTTTGTCAACAAGGACATTATAAAAACAATGCTCTTAAGAGCTTATGGAAAGGATGTTGATGAAATGCAAATAAACATTGCTGGTTCTGATTTGCCACTCTATATTGATCCCCAAAACATGGAACTTTGTTTTTCAATAAAGGTGCCACATATGTCATGTAATGATATTGATCATTTGAAAGTTGTACATAATGTGGGTACTTGGAAAAATAATATACATGTACAAATCCAATCTCCGAGTGTGGTGGCATATCAAACCCGTACATCTAGCCCGTATTTTGTTCCCAAACTTGAAACTTGTGTTAAGTTTAAGGATCATAATTATTTATGCCCTGGTAAACCTTTCTTAAATGATGCTTCAAAAGCACTATGTGGTGTCAGGTGGTGTCAGGTTTATGTCACAGGTTCAGGAACAATGTGAAGTGACTATGACTAAGACTGATGACTTTGCTCAAATTAGAGCTGTGTTGGTAAAAGATAAGTGGTTAGTGAGTACAAATCTGAAGAATATGACGGTTAATTACATAATGCATGGTGGGGTTTATACAATACCAATACCCTATAATGTGATGCTCATACAGGTACCTAAAGATCATCTTGTTACCATTGGTGATATTACTCTTTTTTATATTGAGTCTTCAGTATTAGATGGTGAAGTAGAAGTGGTGGATGCCTTCCAAGGTCGTGAGATTCCTATAGATGCTGAGTTAATGTATCTCCTTAATAATAAACCTAATCATACTGTAAAGATGAACATCCGCAAAGAAGACTTAACGATTTCTGATTTCATGTATCCTACATTTAGAGGCTGGATGTCTCCTTTTACCATTTAGAACCAGAATATTGGTGCAATAATGTCCATTTTTGATATATTTATTGTAATTTGGAATTGTGGGTTAATGATTCTATGGTATTAGAATTTCAAGAGGGGAAATATCCTCCTCCTCTTAGTCTTCGGATGGTTGACCATAACGATCGCCCATATAAGACAGTGACCTAGACTAATCTCATCCATCCTAGTCGGGGTAAAATAGCCTAGATGAGGGGGAATATGTCATGAATTTTTCATGACACAACAGACTCCATGTTGTTTTTATTTAAGCCTAACCAGGGCTCATCTATTATAACATTGAATTTTGTTTTCCTCAGTCTTGCTGACTGAGAAGTTTCATATCAATATGTTTTCCATTATTCAAGGTAGTTTACTTGCTTAGGCCCCAGCTAGTCGCTTATTCCTGTAAATAAGGGCAATTTATAACCTTGATTGTAGTCTAGGAATGTTGGGGTAAACATAAATATAATAGTAATTTTCTAATATTTTTACCATATAAGCGAGAGCCAACTACTGTTAGAACAATAATATTTCATCTAATTAATTTTATGTTAATTATTGATTAAAACTTTATCGGCTAGATTTAGAGTTTTGTCGGTAACGACCCGCGTAGCTAACGCTGGCTTTTTTTCCCCCCGCACCTTTTAAATACCGCTGGTATTTAGAGTTCACAGAAGGGCTGTGTTAGGCTTCAAAAAGGGAGCGTATAGGCATATTTACCGCCACTGCAACTCTCAATACCAGCGGTGCTTACGGACACGGCCAGCTTCAAAAACGTGCTCGTGCACGATTCCCCCATAGGAAACAATGGGGCAGTTTGAGCTGAAAAAAAACCTAACACCTGCAAAAAAGCAGCGTTCAGCTCCTAACGCAGCCCCATTGTTTCCTATGGGGAAACAGTTTCTATGTCTTCACCTAACACCCTAACATGTACCCTAACATTAACCTCTAATCTGCCTAACCCAAGTTAGGGAGCAGCAGTATAAAGACTGATGATCAATAACCCCGTCCAACTGATCTTATGAGGCGGACAGTAATCTCAAACGTTAGAAATGAAACAGTACCATCGGGTTGATTGACACTCCCTGCTGGTAGTCAATTATCCTCAAGTCTGCAGGGTGCAGCGTTGCAGCAGGAGCACAGAAGAGCTGCTGGTGCAATGCTGAATAGAGAAAGGATAATCAGCAAGGTCTTGCGGACCTTATCCGCACTGTTGTATAAGGTCCGCAAGATATTTGTAAAATTAGAAGCGTTATATGATTGACTTTCACATATGCATTGCTATTTCAAGTAAAATAGATTATCTGAGTAAAGTGAAAATACACATCAAATGTTATTGTTCATGCTTCGAATAGTAACTTTGGAGTAGTATTATGAGTAATATTTATATCTATTTTTATCTATTACATAATATCTCTCACTATGTATGTATGTACATATATAGATATAGATATATACATATATATATATATAGAGATATATATACATACATAAACACATCTATTAGTATATTGGAAATTGACATTGAAAAATATGTACATACATACAGAGAGAGATATTAAATTATATATATATATATATATATATATATATATATATATATATATATATATATATATATAGAGAGAGAGAGAGAGAGAGAGAGAGAGAGAAATATATATATATATATTAATATATATATATATATCTAAAAAGAGAGAGAGACATCTCTCATATCTATATATCTATATCTATATCTATATATATATAGATATCTATAAATATATGTGATGCAAAAGAAAAATAATTATTAGAAAATATGTAGACACGAGGGGGGGGAGGTGACATGCAATGCTTGACATATCATTTTAAATAAAAATAAAATGGCTGTAAGGAATTAGGCTACAAGTGTGTCTCTCTCTAAATATTACTGATTACATAGTTTGTGCACAGTGTGGGAAATAACCTGACAAAATGTATTGATATCGAAAGACTAAAAAAAAACATAATAGGCTCAGTGATAAGCTAGCTGTCACAGGTGTAAATTATATTTATATATCTGAAGGGGATAGCAAACAATATATGATATATAGATATATATCGATATCTATATCTATCTATATCCATCTATATCTACCTATATGATGCTGCAAAAGAAACATGTCAATTAGAAAATATGCTGACCCGGAATTGAAATATAAAATACAAAATGAATGTTTTTAAATAATTAGGCTCCAAGTATGTCTCTATTTAGTGCACAGTGTTGAACCTTACTTGGCGCAATGAATTAATATATAGAGAAAAGAAAAAGATGTCTCAATGATCATCTAGCTCCCACTGGTGTAAATATTTGTGTCGTATCCCGTTTAGATATTGATAGTTATTAAATACATATACTCTGTATATATACATACACATGTTACACTTGAAACTATAAGGATAAATATGTCCAATATATGAAATTTTGCAGAACAAAAAATATACATTTTGATACAAATTATGTCTGCTACTTGCTATATTTAAAATATTGCTTGCAAAACAAATTGCAGTGTGTATATATCTATATATCTATCTATATATAGATATATATATAGATATATTCAATCATCTGCTGACAAGGTATGTTATGTGCTCTGTTCATTGAATGTACTGGAGATATAAATAAAGTTAACAACAGTACGCGGCTCTTCGTACCGTACTTGACGCGCATATTTTTGACGGGTTTTTTGATAACTAAGGCAAACGTATTACGGTCCGCGACGGCGATGTATGTCTAAGTGTGGCGAGCATACTTGACGTCGCGAATGCTTCATATTAGACGCTTTGATAACTACCCCCCAAAGGGTCATTCAAAGATGCATGGTATTGACAAGGAAGGAAATGATTTAGCTAATACAATGGCTAAACAAGGTGCCCTAGAGGGGGACATTTTTGACATTAAACACCTTCTTGGTTTATGTCAAATTGCAGTGGTAACCCGTTGGCAAATAAAGAAGGATCAAGAATTATCTGCAGTGCAATGGAGTCAGGATGCACCTAACAAAGATTTGATTACCAGTCAATAGGAGGATCCCGTTGTGGGTAAATTTTACTTTTTTAAGGAGAATCCTACAATTTATCCAATCCAGGAGAAAGATTGCACTGGAAATGAGGACATTAGGATTTTATTTAAGTATAAGTCTAAATTTAGTCTTAAATATGGTTTGTTAGTTCGGACAACTAATAATGGATCTATACAGTGGGTTGTTCCTACTTCTTTTAGAGGTCTTATGCTGCAGCATGCCCATGATACACCAACAACAAGGTCATCGTGGGGAGAGAATTATTTATGAAGTATTGCGTGATTATGCATATTGGCCACATATGATGAAAGAAGTTCAGACTTATTGTCAGGAGTGTTTGGTTTGTTCATAGTTTCAACCAAATTCTCCAACCCACAGGGCACCTTTACAAAAAAGAGGTATATCTCTCCCATGGTCCGATCTACAAATTGACTTTGTAGGACCACTTATGAAGACATCACGGGGGAATCAATACATGTTAATTGTTACATGTATGTTTGCCAAATGGGTGGAGTGTCTTCCATCCCCTAATTGTAGGTCTGGAACAGCTGCTGCTTTATTAATAAATCATTTTTTCTCTAGGTTTGGACTTCCTCAGAGAATTGAGTCTGATAGAGGTACTCATTTCACAAGTGAAGTGATGAGAAGAATGTGGTCTATCCTGGGTGTGAAAAGGAAATTACATATTTCCTACCATGCTGCCTCGAGTGGTGGAGTTGAACGGTATAATCAGTCAGTTGTAAATATTCTGAAAAAGTTTGTGAAAGAATCAGGGAAAGATTGGGATATTAAGTTGCCTTTGGTATTAATGGCTATTAGATCTACTCCTAGTACTGCGACAAAAATGTCTCCTTTTGAACTAATGACAGGTAGAAGGATGGTACTGCCACAACATTTGTTGTATCGTACTCAGGATCAGAGTCTGATCAATGCAACAACAACCTATCAATATGTTGAGAATTTAAGAAAGCATTTGCAACAAGCATTTGCTTTTGCTCAGAAAAATCTTTAGAAAGCCGCAATATGTGCTAAAACACATTATGACATGAAAACCACAAAGAAAGAATATGAGGTAAATGATCAAGTTTATCTTTACAATTTTCTTAGAAATCAAGTTAGAGAGAAGAAGTTTCTCCCATCATGGATAGGTCCGAATGTCATGATTGATAAACTTTCACCTGTGTCATACAAGATTTTGATTCCTACAAGTGGGAAGTCAATAGAAAAGTGGGTACACATTAACCAATTGCGTGCTTGTCACCCTAGGTCAAAGTTAAAACTAGAGGGGGAGAATAATCCATATACAGAAGAATAATTACTATGATTATTAAAATGGTTTCTTTAGGATAAAGGTGTATATTTTGTATTTAATATGTTTTTTTTCCCTATTACAGATAAATAACACCTACCAGTTGGGTTTGGATTTATGGGATCCAGGATGTTGGCAGTTATCTGGATCATCTTGTTCCTGTTCCAGGGTGTTTTGGTTGAGATTCATGTACAGACTGTAATAGGACCTGGTCCATCTTCTGGGATCATGCTTGAGGAATCACCTGGTTTCCTGATTACCAACCGGAAAGTTTTTTTCCCAAAAGATATTCATCAGTCTGGATCCTAAGGTTACTATTGAAAAATATTTTGATGTTTCCAAAGTTGAATCACCAGAAATGAAATCTTGGTATCAAGAACATGTTAAAAGGATTCAGTCGACTACTAAGGAAATGTTGAGGCAGTTGCAGAAGTCTTTTCCTGGTGGATCTTACAATGTGCAATCACGTACCAAACGTTCACCTGGAGTTATTACTGGACTAGTTGCAACATCCGTCATCGGGTTTTCAGCTGTTACTGTCGTGACTGTGTCTAATTCAATTTCCATCAGTAATTTGAATCATGAGATGTCAATTTTTCGTGAACAGATGGCAACCATGATGGAGGTTTTAAAGAAACAAAAGGAGAGTTTGTCAGATATGATGGAGATCATTAATGATACTGTTGCATTCAGGTCTTTCCATCTGAGCTATATAGGTCCAATATGAGCACAAACTAATTCAGAATGAACTGTTAAGTTTTTTGGACCCAGTGGTGTATTTTACAGGAAACTGGTTACGATAGATCCAAAGTGGAATTGAGAGTCTTGTTGAAGGACATATTCCATTATATTTTGTCAACAAGGACATTATAAAAACAATGCTCTTAAGAGCTTATGGAAAGGATGTTGATGAAATGCAAATAAACATTGCTGGTTCTGATTTGCCACTCTATATTGATCCCCAAAACATGGAACTTTGTTTTTCAATAAAGGTGCCACATATGTCATGTAATGATATTGATCATTTGAAAGTTGTACATAATGTGGGTACTTGGAAAAATAATATACATGTACAAATCCAATCTCCGAGTGTGGTGGCATATCAAACCCGTACATCTAGCCCGTATTTTGTTCCCAAACTTGAAACTTGTGTTAAGTTTAAGGATCATAATTATTTATGCCCTGGTAAACCTTTCTTAAATGATGCTTCAAAAGCACTATGTGGTGTCAGGTGGTGTCAGGTTTATGTCACAGGTTCAGGAACAATGTGAAGTGACTATGACTAAGACTGATGACTTTGCTCAAATTAGAGCTGTGTTGGTAAAAGATAAGTGGTTAGTGAGTACAAATCTGAAGAATATGACGGTTAATTACATAATGCATGGTGGGGTTTATACAATACCAATACCCTATAATGTGATGCTCATACAGGTACCTAAAGATCATCTTGTTACCATTGGTGATATTACTCTTTTTTATATTGAGTCTTCAGTATTAGATGGTGAAGTAGAAGTGGTGGATGCCTTCCAAGGTCGTGAGATTCCTATAGATGCTGAGTTAATGTATCTCCTTAATAATAAACCTAATCATACTGTAAAGATGAACATCCGCAAAGAAGACTTAACGATTTCTGATTTCATGTATCCTACATTTAGAGGCTGGATGTCTCCTTTTACCATTTAGAACCAGAATATTGGTGCAATAATGTCCATTTTTGATATATTTATTGTAATTTGGAATTGTGGGTTAATGATTCTATGGTATTAGAATTTCAAGAGGGGAAATATCCTCCTCCTCTTAGTCTTCGGATGGTTGACCATAACGATCGCCCATATAAGACAGTGACCTAGACTAATCTCATCCATCCTAGTCGGGGTAAAATAGCCTAGATGAGGGGGAATATGTCATGAATTTTTCATGACACAACAGACTCCATGTTGTTTTTATTTAAGCCTAACCAGGGCTCATCTATTATAACATTGAATTTTGTTTTCCTCAGTCTTGCTGACTGAGAAGTTTCATATCAATATGTTTTCCATTATTCAAGGTAGTTTACTTGCTTAGGCCCCAGCTAGTCGCTTATTCCTGTAAATAAGGGCAATTTATAACCTTGATTGTAGTCTAGGAATGTTGGGGTAAACATAAATATAATAGTAATTTTCTAATATTTTTACCATATAAGCGAGAGCCAACTACTGTTAGAACAATAATATTTCATCTAATTAATTTTATGTTAATTATTGATTAAAACTTTATCGGCTAGATTTAGAGTTTTGTCGGTAACGACCCGCGTAGCTAACGCTGGCTTTTTTTCCCCCCGCACCTTTTAAATACCGCTGGTATTTAGAGTTCACAGAAGGGCTGTGTTAGGCTTCAAAAAGGGAGCGTATAGGCATATTTACCGCCACTGCAACTCTCAATACCAGCGGTGCTTACGGACACGGCCAGCTTCAAAAACGTGCTCGTGCACGATTCCCCCATAGGAAACAATGGGGCAGTTTGAGCTGAAAAAAAACCTAACACCTGCAAAAAAGCAGCGTTCAGCTCCTAACGCAGCCCCATTGTTTCCTATGGGGAAACAGTTTCTATGTCTTCACCTAACACCCTAACATGTACCCTAACATTAACCTCTAATCTGCCTAACCCAAGTTAGGGAGCAGCAGTATAAAGACTGATGATCAATAACCCCGTCCAACTGATCTTATGAGGCGGACAGTAATCTCAAACGTTAGAAATGAAACAGTACCATCGGGTTGATTGACACTCCCTGCTGGTAGTCAATTATCCTCAAGTCTGCAGGGTGCAGCGTTGCAGCAGGAGCACAGAAGAGCTGCTGGTGCAATGCTGAATAGAGAAAGGATAATCAGCAAGGTCTTGCGGACCTTATCCGCACTGTTGTATAAGGTCCGCAAGATATTTGTAAAATTAGAAGCGTTATATGATTGACTTTCACATATGCATTGCTATTTCAAGTAAAATAGATTATCTGAGTAAAGTGAAAATACACATCAAATGTTATTGTTCATGCTTCGAATAGTAACTTTGGAGTAGTATTATGAGTAATATTTATATCTATTTTTATCTATTACATAATATCTCTCACTATGTATGTATGTACATATATAGATATAGATATATACATATATATATATATAGAGATATATATACATACATAAACACATCTATTAGTATATTGGAAATTGACATTGAAAAATATGTACATACATACAGAGAGAGATATTAAATTATATATATATATATATATATATATATATATAGAGAGAGAGAGAGAGAGAGAGAGAGAGAGAAATATATATATATATATTAATATATATATATATATCTAAAAAGAGAGAGAGACATCTCTCATATCTATATATCTATATCTATATCTATATATATATAGATATCTATAAATATATGTGATGCAAAAGAAAAATAATTATTAGAAAATATGTAGACACGAGGGGGGGGAGGTGACATGCAATGCTTGACATATCATTTTAAATAAAAATAAAATGGCTGTAAGGAATTAGGCTACAAGTGTGTCTCTCTCTAAATATTACTGATTACATAGTTTGTGCACAGTGTGGGAAATAACCTGACAAAATGTATTGATATCGAAAGACTAAAAAAAAACATAATAGGCTCAGTGATAAGCTAGCTGTCACAGGTGTAAATTATATTTATATATCTGAAGGGGATAGCAAACAATATATGATATATAGATATATATCGATATCTATATCTATCTATATCCATCTATATCTACCTATATGATGCTGCAAAAGAAACATGTCAATTAGAAAATATGCTGACCCGGAATTGAAATATAAAATACAAAATGAATGTTTTTAAATAATTAGGCTCCAAGTATGTCTCTATTTAGTGCACAGTGTTGAACCTTACTTGGCGCAATGAATTAATATATAGAGAAAAGAAAAAGATGTCTCAATGATCATCTAGCTCCCACTGGTGTAAATATTTGTGTCGTATCCCGTTTAGATATTGATAGTTATTAAATACATATACTCTGTATATATACATACACATGTTACACTTGAAACTATAAGGATAAATATGTCCAATATATGAAATTTTGCAGAACAAAAAATATACATTTTGATACAAATTATGTCTGCTACTTGCTATATTTAAAATATTGCTTGCAAAACAAATTGCAGTGTGTATATATCTATATATCTATCTATATATAGATATATATATAGATATATTCAATCATCTGCTGACAAGGTATGTTATGTGCTCTGTTCATTGAATGTACTGGAGATATAAATAAAGTTAACAACAGTACGCGGCTCTTCGTACCGTACTTGACGCGCATATTTTTGACGGGTTTTTTGATAACTAAGGCAAACGTATTACGGTCCGCGACGGCGATGTATGTCTAAGTGTGGCGAGCATACTTGACGTCGCGAATGCTTCATATTAGACGCTTTGATAACTACCCCCCAAAGGGTCATTCAAAGATGCATGGTATTGACAAGGAAGGAAATGATTTAGCTAATACAATGGCTAAACAAGGTGCCCTAGAGGGGGACATTTTTGACATTAAACACCTTCTTGGTTTATGTCAAATTGCAGTGGTAACCCGTTGGCAAATAAAGAAGGATCAAGAATTATCTGCAGTGCAATGGAGTCAGGATGCACCTAACAAAGATTTGATTACCAGTCAATAGGAGGATCCCGTTGTGGGTAAATTTTACTTTTTTAAGGAGAATCCTACAATTTATCCAATCCAGGAGAAAGATTGCACTGGAAATGAGGACATTAGGATTTTATTTAAGTATAAGTCTAAATTTAGTCTTAAATATGGTTTGTTAGTTCGGACAACTAATAATGGATCTATACAGTGGGTTGTTCCTACTTCTTTTAGAGGTCTTATGCTGCAGCATGCCCATGATACACCAACAACAAGGTCATCGTGGGGAGAGAATTATTTATGAAGTATTGCGTGATTATGCATATTGGCCACATATGATGAAAGAAGTTCAGACTTATTGTCAGGAGTGTTTGGTTTGTTCATAGTTTCAACCAAATTCTCCAACCCACAGGGCACCTTTACAAAAAAGAGGTATATCTCTCCCATGGTCCGATCTACAAATTGACTTTGTAGGACCACTTATGAAGACATCACGGGGGAATCAATACATGTTAATTGTTACATGTATGTTTGCCAAATGGGTGGAGTGTCTTCCATCCCCTAATTGTAGGTCTGGAACAGCTGCTGCTTTATTAATAAATCATTTTTTCTCTAGGTTTGGACTTCCTCAGAGAATTGAGTCTGATAGAGGTACTCATTTCACAAGTGAAGTGATGAGAAGAATGTGGTCTATCCTGGGTGTGAAAAGGAAATTACATATTTCCTACCATGCTGCCTCGAGTGGTGGAGTTGAACGGTATAATCAGTCAGTTGTAAATATTCTGAAAAAGTTTGTGAAAGAATCAGGGAAAGATTGGGATATTAAGTTGCCTTTGGTATTAATGGCTATTAGATCTACTCCTAGTACTGCGACAAAAATGTCTCCTTTTGAACTAATGACAGGTAGAAGGATGGTACTGCCACAACATTTGTTGTATCGTACTCAGGATCAGAGTCTGATCAATGCAACAACAACCTATCAATATGTTGAGAATTTAAGAAAGCATTTGCAACAAGCATTTGCTTTTGCTCAGAAAAATCTTTAGAAAGCCGCAATATGTGCTAAAACACATTATGACATGAAAACCACAAAGAAAGAATATGAGGTAAATGATCAAGTTTATCTTTACAATTTTCTTAGAAATCAAGTTAGAGAGAAGAAGTTTCTCCCATCATGGAAAGGTCCGTATGTCATGATTGATAAACTTTCACCTGTGTCATACAAGATTTTGATTCCTACAAGTGGGAAGTCAATAGAAAAGTGGGTACACATTAACCAATTGCGTGCTTGTCACCCTAGGTCAAAGTTAAAACTAGAGGGGGAGACTAATCCATATACAGAAGAATAATTACTATGATTATTAAAATGGTTTCTTTAGGATAAAGGTGTATATTTTGTACTTAATATGTTTTTTTTCCCTATTACAGATAAATAACACCTACCAGTTGGGTTTGGATTTATGGGATCCAGGATGTTGGCAGTTATCTGGATCATCTTGTTCCTGTTCCAGGGTGTCTTGGTTGAGATTCATGTACAGACTGTAATAGGACCTGGTCCATCTTCTGGGATCATGCTTGAGGAATCACCTGGTTTCCTGATTACCAACCGGAAAGTTTTTTTCCCAAAAGATATTCATCAGTCTGGATCCTAAGGTTACTATTGAAAAATATTTTGATGTTTCCAAAGTTGAATCACCAGAAATGAAATCTTGGTATCAAGAACATGTTAAAAGGATTCAGTCGACTACTAAGGAAATGTTGAGGCAGTTGCAGAAGTCTTTTCCTGGTGGATCTTACAATGTGCAATCACGTACCAAACGTTCACCTGGAGTTATTACTGGACTAGTTGCAACATCCGTCATCGGGTTTTCAGCTGTTACTGTCGTGACTGTGTCTAATTCATTTTCCATCAGTAATTTGAATCATGAGATGTCAATTTTTCGTGAACAGATGGCAACCATGATGGAGGTTTTAAAGAAACAAAAGGAGAGTTTGTCAGATATGATGGAGATCATTAATGATACTGTTGCATTCAGGTCTTTCCATCTGAGCTATATAGGTCCAATATGAGCACAAACTAATTCAGAATGAACTGTTAAGTTTTTTGGACCCAGTGGTGTATTTTACAGGAAACTGGTTACGATAGATCCAAAGTGGAATTGAGAGTCTTGTTGAAGGACATATTCCATTATATTTTGTCAACAAGGACATTATAAAAACAATGCTCTTAAGAGCTTATGGAAAGGATGTTGATGAAATGCAAATAAACATTGCTGGTTCTGATTTGCCACTCTATATTGATCCCCAAAACATGGAACTTTGTTTTTCAATAAAGGTGCCACATATGTCATGTAATGATATTGATCATTTGAAAGTTGTACATAATGTGGGTACTTGGAAAAATAATATACATGTACAAATCCAATCTCCGAGTGTGGTGACATATCAAACCCGTACATCTAGCCCGTATTTTGTTCCCAAACTTGAAACTTGTGTTAAGTTTAAGGATCATAATTATTTATGCCCTGGTAAACCTTTCTTAAATGATGCTTCAAAAGCACTATGTGGTGTCAGGTTTATGTCACAGGTTCAGGAACAATGTGAAGTGACTATGACTAAGACTGATGACTTTGCTCAAATTAGAGCTGTGTTGGTAAAAGATAAGTGGTTAGTGAGTACAAATCTGAAGAATATGACGGTTAATTACATAATGCATGGTGGGGTTTATACAATACCAATACCCTATAATGTGATGCTCATACAGGTACCTAAAGATCATCTTGTTACCATTGGTGATATTACTCTTTTTTATATTGAGTCTTCAGTATTAGATGGTGAAGTAGAAGTGGTGGATGCCTTCCAAGGTCGTGAGATTCCTATAGATGCTGAGTTAATGTATCTCCTTAATAATAAACCTAATCATACTGTAAAGATGAACATCCGCAAAGAAGACTTAACGATTTCTGATTTCATGTATCCTACATTTAGAGGCTGGATGTCTCCTTTTACCATTTAGAACCAGAATATTGGTGCAATAATGTCCATTTTTGATATATTTATTGTAATTTGGAATTGTGGGTTAATGATTCTATGGTATTAGAATTTCAAGAGGGGAAATATCCTCCTCCTCTTAGTCTTCGGATGGTTGACCATAACGATCGCCCATATAAGACAGTGACCTAGACTAATCTCATCCATCCTAGTCGGGGTAAAATAGCCTAGATGAGGGGGAATATGTCATGAATTTTTCATGACACAACAGACTCCATGTTGTTGTTTTTTATTTAAGCCTAACCAGGGCTCATCTATTATAACATTGAATTTTGTTTTCCTCAGTCTTGCTGACTGAGAAGTTTCATATCAATATGTTTTCCATTATTCAAGGTAGTTTACTTGCTTAGGCCCCAGCTAGTCGCTTATTCCTGTAAATAAGGGCAATTTATAACCTTGATTGTAGTCTAGGAATGTTGGGGTAAACATAAATATAATAGTAATTTTCTAATATTTTTACCATATAAGCGAGAGCCAACTACTGTTAGAACAATAATATTTCATCTAATTAATTTTATGTTAATTATTGATTAAAACTTTATCGGCTAGATTTAGAGTTTTGTCCGTAACGACCCGCGTAGCTAACGCTGGCTTTTTTTCCCCCCGCACCTTTTAAATACCGCTGGTATTTAGAGTTCACAGAAGGGCTGCGTTAGGCTTCAAAAAGGGAGCGTATAGGCATATTTACCGCCACTGCAACTCTCAATACCAGCGGTGCTTACGGACACGGCCAGCTTCAAAAACGTGCTCGTGCACGATTCCCCCATAGGAAACAATGGGGCAGTTTGAGCTGAAAAAAAACCTAACACCTGCAAAAAAGCAGCGTTCAGCTCCTAACGCAGCCCCATTGTTTCCTATGGGGAAACAGTTTCTATGTCTTCACCTAACACCCTAACATGTACCCTAACATTAACCTCTAATCTGCCGCCCCCGCTATCGCTGACACCTGCATATTTTTTTTAACCCCTAATCTGCCGCTCCGTACACCGCCGCAACCTACATTATCAGCCAATCAGATTCAAGTTCAATCCGATTGGCTGATCCAATCAGCCAATCAGATTGAGCTCGCATTCTATTTGCTGTTTTGAACTTGAATCTGATTGAACTTGAATCTGATTGGCTGATTCAATCAGCCAATCAGAATTTTCCTACCTTAATTCCGATTGGCTGATAGAATCCTATCAGCCAATCGGAATTCGAGGGACGCCATCTTGGATGACGTCCTTAAAGGAACCTTCATTCTGTGTTAGGACGTCGGAAGAAGAGGATGGATCCGCGCCGGAGGTCTTGAAGATGGAGCCACTCGTCGTCGAATGGAAGAAGATAGAAGATGCCGCTTGGATGAAGATGTCTACCGGTCCGGATCTCCTCTTTTGCCCGGATAGGATGAAGACTTCTGCCCGATGATGGACCTTTTCAGCCACCGCTTGGATCAAGACTTCAGCCGGAGGATGGATATCTTCAGCCCCCGCTTGGGCTTGGATGAGGACTTCAGAGCCTGGACCGATCGGTGATACCCGGCGTGGTGAAGATAAGGTAGGAAGATCTTCAGGGGCTTAGTGTTAGGTTTATTTAAGGGGGGTTTGGGTTAGATTAGGGGTATGTGGGTGGTGGGTTGTAATGTTGGGGGGGGTATTGTATGGTTTTTTTTACAGGTAAAAGAGCTGAATTGTTTGGGGCATGCCCCGCAAAAGGCCCTTTTAAGGGCTGGTAAGGTAAAAGAGCTTTTCTATTTGTATTTTAGAATAGGGTAGGGCATTTTTTTTATTTTGGGGGCTTTGTTATTTTATTAGGGGGCTTAGAGTAGGTGTAATTAGCTTAAAATTGTTGTAATATTTTTATAATGTTTGTAAATATTTTTTTATTTTTTGTAACTTAGTTCTTTTTTTATTTTTTGTACTTTAGTTAGTTTATTTAATTGTATTTATTTGTAGGTATTGTATTTAATTTATTTATTGATAGTATAGTGTTAGGTTTTATTGTAGATAATTGTAGGTATTTTATTTAATTAATTTATTGATAGTGTAGTGTTAGGTTTAATTGTAACTTAGGTTAGGATTTATTTTACAGGTAATTTTGTAATTATTTTAACTAGGTAACTATTAAATAGTTATTAACTATTTAATAGCTATTGTACCTGATTAAAATAAGTACAAAGTTGCCTGTAAAATAAATATTAATCCTAAAATAGCTACAATATAATTATAATTTATATTGTAGCTATATTAGGATTTATTTTACAGGTAAGTATTTAGCTTTACATAGGAATAATTTATTTAATAAGAGTTAATTTATTTTGTTAGATTTAAATTATATTTAAGTTAGGGGGGTGTTAGTGTTAGGGTTAGACTTAGCTTTAGGGGTTAATACATTTATTAGAGTAGCGGTGAGGTCCGGTCGGCAGATTAGGGGTTAATACTTGAAGTTAGGTGTCGGTGATGTTAGGGAGGGCAGATTAGGGGTTAATACTATTTATTATAGGGTTTTTGAGGCGGGAGTGAGGCGGATTAGGGGTTAATAACTTTATTATAGTAGCGGTGAGGTCCGGTCAGCAGATTAGGGGTTAATAAGTGTAGGTAGGTGGCGGCGACGTTTGGGGTGGCAGATTAGGGGTTAATAAATATAATATAGGGGTCGGCGGTGTTAGGGGCAGCAGATTAGGGGTACATAGGGATAACGTAGGTGGCGGCGGTGTGCGTTCGGCAGATTAGGGGTTAAAAAATTTTAATAGAGTGGCGGCGATGTGGGGGGACCTCGTTTTAGGGGTACATAGGTAGTTTATGGGTGTTAGTGTACTTTAGAGCACAGTAGTTAAGAGCTTTATGAACCAGCGTTAGCCCAGAAAGCTCTTAACTCCTGGCTTTTTGCTGCGACTGGAGTTTTGTCGTTAGATTTCTAACGCTCACTTCAGCCACGACTCTAAATACCAGCATTAGAAAGATCCCATTGAAAAGATAGGATACGCAATTGACGTAAGGGGATCTGCGGTATGGAAAAGTCGCGGCTGCAAAGTGAGCGTTAGACCCTTTCCTGACTGACTCTAAATACCAGCGGGCGGCCAAAACCAGCATTAGGAGCCCCTAACGCTGGTTTTGACGGCTAACGCCAAACTCTATATCTAGCCGTATAATTAATTACTCCTCCTAGATGAGAGAATGAGAATATATAGGGTCTAGCCTAATGGGAGGGGGGCCATTTTCCTGTGTTTTGGAACTGGTTACATAATATATGGAGTTGGTAATTTGCTAATCAACTACAGAGGTCCGAGACTATCGGATTATAACTGCTGAGGCTAGTTTAGCCTACTCGGACAGACTTACGACCTGACAGTTTGATTCCTGTCTGCAAAGGGGGAATTTATTTACTTTGGTGATGTATGAAATTGAGTCACTATAATTGTTAATGTCATTAAGATTTACACTTTACATTTATGTAAAATACCTTTGTCTATTTGATCAGGTAAATTAATTTATTGTTTTATAGCCTGGTTTTTTCCTTTTAAAAAATCCTACCATCTGGTCTTATTTGTCGACAATAACATCGGGTGAATCAGGAATTATGATAAATTATTATCTGACGGTTTGTCATAATTATTAATTTACCTGATTCTCTGCAATTACCTTAGAGGGTTTATAATCAAATATTTGGTTCCTATCATCTTTCCAATTTTTGTGTTATTTTTAAAATATAATTAATTATCTTTATAGTTTTATCTCTGCATTATTCTGTTTTTCTTGCTAGTTGGAATCATTATGTTATCGCTTTAATTGATTATTATAGGACTGTAGTTTATTTATCTGTAATATTTTGATTGCTTAAGTTACGATTAAATGCTAAATATTTTTCCAATCAAATTTTTTTTAATAAAGCTAATTTTTGTTATTCATCTGGTGTCGGTATAATTAATAGACTGATAGCAACCAAAAGGATTCAGGTTTTATTATCTTTAATAGTGTGTCATTAAAAATTGCACCATTTCACATAATATACTTGTATAGATAAAGGTAATATTCATAACATATCAGAATTATGAAAGTTTAATTTTGACTAGACTGTCCCTTTAAGAACACAGCTTTAGTTTGCTTAATGGTTCCATGATGGATGAGAAGAGAGCTCTAAAAAGTCTTAGAGGAGACAAGTCCCTTGTCAGTAGACAAGCCGATAAGGGCGGTGGGATAGTACTTCAAAATCTAGAAGATTACCTGATAGGGGCGAGAAAGATACTCCACAATGTATCATATTACATCTTTTTGAAGCATGATCCCACCACCCAATATAAGGCCATCTTGAAAGATCTGGTGGCTGACGTCTATAAAGAGGGTATCATCCTCAAAAAGGAAAAATATTTTTTGGTCCCGGACGAACCTAATTTAGCATTTTATTATCACTTGCCAAAGGTTCATAAGAATCCTATTTGTCCTCCTGGTTGCCCCATCATAGACGGCATAGGTAGTCTCACCGACAATGTGTCCTCCTATGTCGATAGTTTTTTGAAAAAATACGTGTTAAGTCTTGAATCGTATATTCGCGATTCCACAGATCTAATCAAGAAACTTGAGGGTCTGGACATCACTTCCGATCTTTTGTGGATTACCTGTGATGTACAGGCCCTTTATTCAAATATACCCCATGATTTGGGCCTTTGAGAAGTATCTCATTATCTTGAACAGGACCCTTATCTTCCTATCAATCAATGTGAATTTTTGTTGTCACTTATCACTTTCATTTTGAGACATAATTATTTTTTGTTTCAGGATGAATTTTTTTTGCAGACCAGGGGAACGGCGATGGGTACCAGGTTTGCCCCATGTTATGCCAACTTATATATGGGGTCATTTGAACCAAAGTTTGTTTATGACCCCATATATGGGGAGAACATGGTACTTTATGGTCGCTATACCGATGATTTGATTTTCGTTTGGAGGGGTGATACCACCTCTGCCAACCTTTTTGTTGAGCATTTAAATATGAACGATAGAGGCCTTATTTTCACAAGTACAATAGACCCTCAAACTGTGGTTTTTCTCAACCTAAAGCTTGAGTTCGATAATGGTAAGGTTACTAGCATTATCCACTTTAAGACAGTGGATTGTAACAGTTATCTTGATTTTACTAGTAACCATTACCTTCCATGGAAGCGTAATGTGCCCTACGGTCAATTCAAGCGAGTGCGTCGCAACTACAGTACACTTGCAGATTATGAGATGCAAAGCTTGATCCTTAAGGAGTGATTTAATGAAAAGAAATACCCCGCACAAATTATTGATAGTGGTTATGCAAGAGCAAAATTTGATGACCGGGACAGATATTATTCATCTTCCTCTAAAAAAGTGTCAAATATGACTGAGAAATATCCGCTCTTCATCACTCAATTTAATTGTAACCACCATTTAATAAAAAATATTATTACCAAACATTGGAGTATTCTTACAAACGATCCCATTTTGGGGAATTTGATAGGGTCTAAACCTAAGATCATTTACAAAAAAGCTCCTAATTAAAAACTATTTTAGCCCCTAGCAAAATTGTCAAACACCAAAATACAATTGTCCCTACTGGCACTGTGATAAGATCATTTCCTCATGGCTCTTTTAAATGTAGAGTCAGCAAATGTAAATTATGTGACCATATTATACATAATAACAAATCTTTCAAGTCTAATGTGACTGGACGTACTTATCCTATAATTGGTCATATATCATGTGCCTCTAAGTATGTTGTATATCTTCCATCTTGTATATGTGGGGTTCAATACGTTGGTCGCACTTTTAGAAGGCTTAGCATTAGATGGTCTGAGCACCAACGTAACATGAAAAACAACCACAGGAATCATAGTGTCCCCAGACATTGTAATTTACAACATAATGATAATACAAATTGTTTCTCTATCACCCCCATTGAATTTATTCCTAAATCTCATCTCTATAATTGGTTTTATAGATTGAGACAGTACTTAAGAGTATGCATCCTGCTGGTCTCAATCTTAATATTGACCTGGCTGCATTCCAACAACTATATTGTAGCACCTCTTGATCCAGTTGTCTCCCTCTTGCTCAGACCTGTACTAAGTAAATAATATATATATATGCTTTTGGTTCGAGTATTTATTAGGCCTATTTCAACCAATTTCATATATTTCCTCTATGGGGACTTGGGTTCTCCATTATCTCCCTGTTTGATGCAAAGGACTCTTTAGGTTAGGGAGCCTTATTCGCTATTATCAGTAGATCTATAGTAGTTACAAGTTCCTTTTTGTTTCATTTGGGTGAGTAATAGTGTTGTCTATCATATTACACTTCTAGATGTTGATATGTATACACATACATCATATCTACCCTTATGGGTAGAGACCCTTACGGGTGATTAGCCGCGCTTTACAAGTACCCAATACATACATACATATGGGTACTTTGCCCCTCAGGACACTAAATGCATATAGATAGGTATTGGGACTAGTCCACCTACATTTCTAGTATCCCTACTAATCTATAAGTAGTAGTCCCTTTTTGGTTTAAGAGGGTATTGATCTGTGCCACTAGAGGTCGATAATAGTTTAGTTATGTCAGTAGGAGTCTTTTCTCTGAGCCAGCACTGTCTAAATATTGAGCCTTTTTCACCATTTAGTGTGACGTTTTGATTGTCTCTAAGGTTTTCCTTCAGTGGCACCTCAACTCTATAGAGCACATAAGCAAGGGACTGACTATGCTTCATTACTATGATAGGTTTTTAAAAAAATCTCACCGATTCATTCATATTATTTATAGTTCTGAAGTATAAGGTGATTCACTTTGATATTATACGGTTGATATATATTTTTATATATTTTTTTATATTTTTATATATTTCTATTATGTCTCATGTGTATAATATTTTTTCATATTTTTTCATATAAACTGATTGTAGTAACGAGTTATAGTATTCATTTTTAAACATATATATAATGTTATTTTTCAAGCACATGATGACAATTTTTTTATATATGTGTGTATATATTATGTTTTATTCCCAATGTAAGTCCTGTCAGTGTCAGCGTCTCATGACACATTCTATCCCTCAATTCACTTCTTATGCGAGGTTATCGCTTTGAGTCATTTCTCATTATGACGTAAGAGGGGTGTGTATTGACACTGTTCCATAATTGGTCAACGTGTTTTATTTATAGAGCAATTATTTTATTTTAACTTTACAGCCTGATGAAACGGCACTTATTTCTGCTGAGAAATGCGTTGCTGTATATATAGTATGTCCATTAAAGTCTACACTTCCTACTACTACTTGCTTTGTGTTATCAATCATTATATACGATCATATGGTCTAATCTTCCTGACCGTACTGGTTCCTGTGTGACACCCTCCTGTGTACCTGGGCTCATGGTTCTTTGGATGACTGCTATCCTTTGCGAGATCCTGCTGCGGAGATTGGTGCTCTCCTCCACGTGACCTGACGTTGGACGTGTGGGCTTCCTGCCTCGAGTCTATCGGGCAACTCTTTTGGTCCCGTACAGTTCAGTTGGGCACTCCAGTTGTGCTGCCGTGTTTGTGAGTAACCATTTTCAAAGGGGGGGCTCCTTTGTTATCGTTTGTTCTGTTTGCAAACGTTATTACCCTATGTGGTGCCTCTTTTTCTCCTTACTCTAACAGGATTCTTCTCACTACATCAAACTCCCAAGAGTGCTGCTGGA
The DNA here is from genome assembly GCF_027579735.1 of Bombina bombina. Classification (NCBI taxonomy): domain Eukaryota; kingdom Metazoa; phylum Chordata; class Amphibia; order Anura; family Bombinatoridae; genus Bombina; species Bombina bombina. The sequence continues at coordinate 598,550,500 of NC_069502.1, forward strand.
TATTGTTCTCCTATCTATCTATCTATCTATCTATCTATCTATCTATCTATCTTCTACCTACACCAGCACACCTCCCTAGAATCTTAGATTCTATCAATACTGGACTGAATCATGAAAGTTTAATTTTGACTAGACTGTCCCTTTAAGGACACAGCTTTAGTTTGCTCAATGGTTCCATGACGGAATAATACCACCATTGGTTGTTAAGGGGTTAAACAGATATTTTAACAGATATTAGGTCCTTTGACATACAATAGGTCTATAACACAATAATTTAACTTTTTAAACCTGACAATAACATACATTTTAATATCCATACTCAAAAATTAAGGTTAAGGATTCAGTCTATCTATCTTTCTTTATGTCCTGGCAATTTATGTGTAAGTAAAATAGTTTAACTTCCGTACTTTTCTATATGTTAAATATTCCTCCCATACAAAAGGGTAATTAATAAATTATTGAGTTGTTAAGTAACTTGATTGAAAATCCCCAAGGGAGAATTTCCGCTACAATGTGACACAAACAGCACTTTGCTAAACTGATTGGCACCTGTCAGCTGCATCTCTAGGGAGACTGTTAGCATAATTTATCACCAGAATAGATCACTTCATGCTGATGTTTGCTCTGCTTGAACACTGAAAGAATTGAATCAACCAACAACTTGTTTCTTAAACAGCGAGGTGATTAGTGTCTTTATTTTCAATGTAAAGCATTTAGTTGATTTTAAATGAGACCTTGTAAACACTAAGAAATTGAAGCCTGATGAATCCAAGCAATGTCATTTGACATAGGTGTCAGAAATTCATTAATCTTAAATGACTACGATCTTTAAAAGAAAAACACTAACTACTTTTTTTATGTGAAAATCAAAGTATATTCAAAATGAAACTGGTAGGCCAAACAGGTCTTCTCAAAGAGTAATATGACTTCTGCTGCTGAAAAGCTATAAAATAAATTGTGTTAACTCAGTTCAGCTGACCTAGTAATAGATGAAGGCAACAGCACAGCTGACCCAGTTATAGAGCAAGTTATCTTTGTTGGCCATTTGTAATGTTTAAATAAAAGGCCACAGATTGTCCAAGACAGGGAAAGCAATCTTCAATACATCAGGTGTTTACTTGATTGAAGTCCAGGCACTTCTTTGCACCCATTGTAATTCAGGTCAGTTGGACAAAGACGGGAAAAAATAGTACTGCTTTTTCCTAACTTGATGGTAATAAATTTGATTGTTTGAAATATAACTGCAGTAAGATTTGATAGCAAAAGCTAGCAAAGCTTTTGATAGCACCATAATTGTTGGTAGATTGTTTATTTGCATGTGGTTATCCTTTACAATCTTTGTATTCTTTAAGCTATGCAATAAAAACAAGTGGTGGTAAATTGCAATCATTTACAAAAAGCCATAAGAAATCATAATTCTCAACTCGTATAATTTTTAGAATTCTTGCCAACTTTATTCTATTTCGTGTGAGGCTCTTTTGTTATCTTTTGAATACATTTGGCCACCTGAGATGTTTCAGTTACAATTCTAAAAAATCTCGACTTCATACATTTGGATTAGGTTAACTTGCTAAAAGCAACATATCTTTACTTTCTTTGCAATGGACTGAATTTCATAATTACATCACTGGAATGCTAAAATTGTATGCATTGGTATTAATGTGCTAAACATGCTTTAATTATTATTTTTCCTACAAGCTTGTCTTTTTGTTACTTTACATAACATGTCTACATGCATAATGCATATATGCTAATGACTTTCAAACTTGAGTTGCTGTGATGTCCAGGGCAGCACTGCAGCACTTTAAAAAAAATATATATAATTCAACAAAACAGAAACCAGCCAGGATTTTTTCAAAAACAGGGGTCAAATTTATTGACGTTTCGGGGAGTAAACCTCCCCTTCCTCAGAGCATAAATAAATTTGACCCCTGTTTTTGAAAAAAATCCTGGCTGGTTCCTGTTTTGTTGAAGATTGTTTATTACACAGGACCTTCAGGTGGTTGGCTCATGGAGGGCGGATTCACATTGTGTGTTATGTATATATATATATATATATATATATATATATCCCCTTACCTGATATCTTCAAATCATCACTGTATTAATAAAGGTCCAGATTATGAGTGGAGCACAAACATTTGCGTGTTAGCGATAAGGGGTTTATCGCGAGTGTTTGTGCTCATCGGGCTTATTATGAGTTTAAAGTAAATGTGATTGCTTGAGCACAATCGCGATTTACGTTTGAATAATTACCTCAACTTCAGAACTCTGGTTATCTGTTTTGTGAAACTAAAAAGTGTCACAAAACATATTAAAAATACTTTACAACGTTTAGTTACACTCATAATAACACTATCTAATAAAATGTTGCACTCAAAAGTTATAAAGGCTCAAAGATATGAGATCTCGGGTGTTAGAAAAAAAGGCAGGCAAAGGGGTTCAACATAGAGATACATACATATAAATATATGTCTAAAGAGGAATATGTATATATATATATATATATATATATATATATATATATATACAATATATATATATATATATATATATATATATACAGTATATATATATATATGTCTATATATGCATACATATGTATTTATGTATTTATATGTGTGTATATGTATTTACAAGATGAAAAACGGAAGATTCGCCACACTATATAATTTACAAACATGTATTGAAATATTAAAAAGATACATCATCTAAGAGGACACTTCAACAAACAGCAGTTACAAGCATGAGGTGTGGCACTCAATGGCTTATGCGTTTTGGCTTAGTGAGCCATAAACACGATTACGGCTCACTAAGCCAAAACGCGTAAGCAATTGAGTGCCACACCTCATGTTTGTAACTGCTGTTTGTTGCAGTGTCCTCTTAGATGATGTATCTTTTTAATATTTTCTGTTTTTGCATCTTGACTTATTGCCAGCTGATCCGCCACACTGGCTTTAGTGGATTTTGGAGCAGGTGTCTGGTCTGGATTTTGGATTGGATGAGAGTTGTTGCACGCTGCATTCTGCACACTGACTGCTGGTGGGAGGAGTCGGAAGATGCTACAGACCCACGAGGATGCCAGCTGTACTGGAGAAATCCTTAGGAACACTTGGAGAGGCAGGTGATGATTGCCCGTGTTCAGCAGGGGAGTACAGTATACCGGTAAGAAGGCAGAAGGGCTAGTTGATTAGCAATTACCCCACCTTGATAATTGTGCAAAAGAATGTGTGCATATATATTATCACAGAACATATGTTGACTGTTGGCTTCAGCATTTCTGAGTACCAGACACCTTTACAGGACATTTTCTATATGTTAGACGATATATGTTAGGCGTTATCCGGAGTTACTAGTTTCTGCTTTGGACCTATATGTATTTACAGACATAATAAAAATATAAACACATACATACATATGTACATATATATATATATATATATATATATATATATATATATATAAAAGTACATTGGAGCCCTTTACAGTTAAGTAGCTGAAAACATGAAACATCATAATGCAATATTCATTTTTAGCCAGGGTTTTAACTATGTATTTACTGTAAATATTTCACATTCCTGGGCGAGATTACATATACGGCGCAGGCTTCAGCGCAAGTGCTGCAACCCGCGCCACCCGTAATTTCACCTCGCACATTGGGCTATTACATATACAGCGCTGGCAGTTTATAAAGTGCCGTAAGTCGGATAAACTAGCGATGTCCAGAAATAACTTACAGCACTTTAGAAACCGGCGCCTAAGAAAAGTAAAAAAAAAAAAAATCTCCCTTAAACGTCTAACACGCCTTCCAAAAATAAGCCCAACACGTAAAACCCCTATTAAAGTATTAACCCCTAAATCTGCCAACCCCAACATCGCAAACCACCTATTAAAACTATTAACCCCTAATCCGCCATTAACTCACAATGCAAACTACCTATTAAAGTATTAACCCTTAAACCGCCAAAGCCCACAACACAATAAACCTATCAAATTACTAACCCTTAAACCGCCAAAGCCCACAACGCAAATAATTAAATTATTAAACCCCCTAACCTAAAACCCCCTAACTTAACACCTCCTAACCGAATACCCCCTAAATCAGTGATTTGCAACCTTTTTTTTTAGCCGTGGCACACTTTTTTACATTAAAAAATCCTGCGGCACACCACCATCCCAAAATTTTACAAAATGACACATTGTAGCCTAATACAGGATATATATATATATACACACACACATACTGTATATACACACACACACACTGTGCTGTCATGCCATGCCTCCTACAAACTATACATGACATTTGACATTCTTTTACAAATAATCATAATGATTGTCTGTGAATGAATGTCAATGTCATGGTTGTAAATGATGCCTGATGAGCCTGTCACATACCTCCCAATATTTAAAAATTTGAAAGAGGGACACCCCCGCACTGTTGTCAGTCTGCTGCGGCACACCTGGGGATCTCTCACGGCACACTGGTTGAAAAATTTAAGCGGATATACTGGCGCTGAAAGCAGGGTAGTACACAAATACAATATACGGGTAACCTAAAAGGGTCTACCTTAGCAGGAATATAATCGTTATAAAAGTTAATAAATGGTTATAGCCTAATATATATCTAAGAAAATATATTTAATAGTGTAAAATTACAATACAATCAAGATTAAAAAATCAGTGTTAATAAAATCAGTACATATATATGTACTGATTTTATTAACACTGATTTTTTAATCTTGATTGTATTGTAATTTTACACTATTAAATATATTTTCTTAGATATATATTAGGCTATAACCATTTATTAACTTTTATAACGATTATATTCCTGCTAAGGTACACCCTTTTAGGTTACCCGTATATTGTATTTGTGTACTACCCTGCTTTCAGCGCCAGTATATCCGCTTAAATTATTCTACTATCCTCCTCAGGGTGCTTAGAGAGAGACCCTTCTATACTTGGCATTAGGGTTGATATAAGCGCCAATTCTCACCTATCCTCCTTACACTGGTTGAAAAACACTGCCCTAAATGAACCCAAATTACAAAATACTAAAGTTACTATTAAAATAAAAAAATCTAACACTACTTTAAAATAAAAAAAATAAACTATGCATAAATTAAATGGAAAGTCTAGTCAAAACTAATATTCTGGTGTAGACTGTCCCTTTAAACTACAATTACATAAAATAAAAAATCTAAGATTACAGGAAATAAAAAAACAAAATTATCAAATTTTAAAAAATTATACCTAATCCCTGTGTATTTTTAATGTAAAAGAGCTGATTATCTTGGGGCAATGTCCTGCAAAAAGCCCTTTTAAGGGCTACTGGTAGTTTATTCTTAGAGTGGGGGGGGGGGGTGTTATTTTATTTTTTATTTTTTTTTCATAGGGATTAGGTATAATTTTTTTAAATTTGATAATTAGGTTAGGGGGTGTTAGGTTAGGGGTTTTAGCTTATTAATTTAATTATTAGCGTTGTGGGCTTTGGCGGTTTAGGGATTAATACTTTAATATGTAGTTTTCAATGTTGGCTTTGGTGGTTTAGGGGTTAATACTTTAATAGGTAGTTTGTGTTGTCGATTTTGGCGTTTTAGGGGTTAATACTTTAATAAGTAGTTTGCGTTGTGGGTTAATGGCAGATTAGGGGTTAATAGTTTTATTAGGTAGTTTGGGATGTTGGGGTTGGCGGATATAGGGGTTAAAACTTTATTTGTAGTTGCGGTGTGGGTTTGATGGCGGATATAGGGGTTAATATATTTTATTAGTTATTGTGGTGGGGTTGGCGGTTGACAGGTAGCTAGATATTGCGCATGAGTTAAGTGTTTATTTTTGCAGGCAGTTTCGGGAGTTACGGTGCTCCCATACTCAGTGCAAGGCCTGCTGTAGCTGCCTTAGTATGGCGAGTTGAAAATGGAGTAAGATTTCCTCATTTTCGCCATGTAAGTCCTTGCGCTGAAAATTTGGATACCGATTTGCGACGCGGTCCCATGTTAACTTATGGGAGTAAAATTTTGCGGGTGATGGGTGAAATATATGCACTTAATTTGTATGCTACGCCATATATGTAATACCAAAATCGTGTAAAAACCGGCGTCGCCCCGCAAAAGCCGGTGATGCCGGTTTTTACGCAATTTTGGCATATGTAATGGGGCCTCCTATGTTCTGCACACAACAGAATATGCTTTAAGTATTTCTACATAGATATTCATATATATCTGTATGTATCTATTCCTAAATATAATCATGTATATATATATATATGTATATATATATATATATATATATATATGTGCAAAAAAATCATATATATATATATATATATATATATATATAATTTTTTATGAATAAATAGAACATATCTTGTATGTGAAGAACATTGGAATGTGAAATATTCATATTTTCATGTCAGAGGTTAACGCACATGAGAATATATGATCGGGTTTGCGCAAGAGTAGGCCCAAAGTGAGCACTTTGCAACAGGTCCACTGGTAGCTGAATATAAAAGGAGAGAGTGCTCCATAGGACACACACATATATAAATATATATAAATATACAGATAGATAGATATGTCAATAGCATAATCTGGAGGATTAGTTACTGCTTTTAGCAGATATGATAAGCCAAAGCAACTCATTAAAGAGAAATTGAAGTTCAGACTTCACAGAGGCTGAACTCACTGAATTTTCAAAAGAAAAAGGGTGAAACTCCCCAGCACTGCAAGATCTCACTCATGTATGAATGTGCAATATAGCACTGCATGATATAAGGATTTTGTTGCACTTTCACTTTGTGCATACTATTTTATATTACTATACAATTCAGGTTGGGTCCTTTCTGTATTATTGCCCTTAAGCTTGGCACTTTCTCTTTTATATTATAATACATTTAAAGTTTGATCTAGCAGTGATTTTACACATCCTGATTATGCTTTGAAAGTTCTGTTACTTTAACAAATTAGATCATACTTTGTATATTTCTGTGCAGCTTTTTGCTCGTGATAGAAATAGTTTGTGTATTGTGAGTTGAAAGTAAATGGGTTTGTTTTAGCACAATCAAATTTTAAGGGATTTAGCATAGAGATACATACCTACACAAGTCTAAATATGTATGTACTGTGGCATCTATTTATCAAGCTGTCAACCGCAAATATGCTGGAATTCTGCAGCGTATTTGTGGCGAGCCTTATTCATCAAAGCCTACAGTCTGGCAAAAGTAGAAATCTGTGACGTAACATACGATCCACCGGTCTCAGTCCGACACAGATCGATGCTTACGTCACTACAGATGTTCCGAATACAAGTTCGGCACTATCTGACTACTTTTGTAGCTTATCAAATTCCTAACAGGTACACTCGCCACAATTCTGGCCCAGCATACCTGGTTTTCAATCCGCCGCCCTGGAGGCAGCAGATGCTATAGGAATCAATGGGAGTCTGAAAGCAGAGAAAGCTTATGTTCTCTGCGGCCCGATATCCCATTGATTCTTATGGGAGAATAAAGTTATGTTTACACCTAACACCGTAACATGTACCCCGAGTCTAAACACCCCTAATATGCTGCCCCTACACCGCCGCCACCTACATTATATTATTAACCCCTAAACCGCCGCTCCCGGAGCCCAACACCACCTACATTATACTTATTAACCCCTAATCTGCCTTCCCCAACGTCGCCGCCACTATATTAAATTTATTAACAGCTAAACCTAAGTCTAACCCTAACCCTAACCCCCTAACTTAAATATAATTAAAATAAATCTAAATAAAATTACTATCAGTAACTAAATTATTCCTATTTAAAACTAAATACTTACCTATAAAATAAACCCTAAGCTAGCTACAATATAACTAATAGTTACATTGTATCTAGCTTAGGGTTTATTTTTATTCTACAGGCAAGTTTGTATTAATTTAAACTAGGTAGAATAGTTACTAAATAGCTATTAACTATTTAATAACTACCTAGCTAAAATAAATACAAAAGTACCTGTAAAATAAAACCTAACCTAAGTTACAATTACACCTAACACTACAATTAATTAATTCCCTAAATTAAATACAAATAAATACAATTAAATTAAATTATCTAAAGTTAAAAAAAAACACACTAAATTACAGAAAATAATAAACAAATTACAAGATTTTTAAACTAATTACACCTAATCTAATCCCCCTAACAAAATAAAAAAGCCCCCCCCCCAAAATAAAAAGCCCTACCCTATACTAAATTACAAATAGCCCTTTAAAGGGCCTTTCACGGGGCAATGCCCCAAAGTAATCAGCTCTTTTACCTGTACAAATCCCCCCCAACATTAAAACCAACCACCCACACAACCAACCCTACTCTAAAACCCACCCAATACCCTCTATAAAAAAACTAACACTAACCCCTTGAAGATCACCTTACCGGGAGAAGTCTTCACCCAACCGGGTCGAAGTCCTCAACTAATCCGGCAGAAGTGGTCCTCCACATGAGCAGAAGTGGTCATCCAGACGGCATCTTCTATCTTCATCCATCCGGCATGGAGCGGGTCCATCTTCAAGACATTCAACGCGGAGCATCCTCTTCATCGCCGGCTCTTCTTGAATGAAGGTTCATTTAAATGAGGTCATCAGCCAATCGGAATTAAGGTAGGAAAAATCATATTGGCTGATGCAATCGTCCAATAGGATTGAAGTTCAATCCTATTGGCTGATCCAATCAGCCAATAGGATTGAGCTGGCATTCTATTGGCTGATCCAATCAGCCAATAGAATGCCAGCTCAATCCTATTTGCCGATTGCATCAGCCAATAGAATTTTTCCTACCTTAATTCCGATCAGGCAATTGGAATTTAAGGGACGTCATCTTGGATGACGTCATTTAAAGGAACCTTCATTCCAGAAGAGCCATTGAATGAAGAGGATGCTCCGCGTCAGATGTCTTGAAGATGGACCTGCTCCATGCCGGATGGTTGAAGATAGAAGATGCCGTCTGGATGAAGACTTCTGCCCGTCTGGAGGACCACTTCTGCCCGTCTGGAGGACCACTTCTGCCGGATTCATTGAGGATTTCGGCCTGGTTGGGTAAAGACTTCTCCCGGTAAGGTGATCTTCAAGGGGTTAGTGTTAAGTTTTTTTAAAGGGGTATTGGGTGGGTTTTAGTGCAGGGTCGGTTGTGTGGGTGGTGGGTTTTACAGTTGGGGGGATTTCTAATTTTATTTACAGGTAAAAGAGCTGATTACTTTGGGGCAATGCCCCGCAAAAGGCCCTTTTAAGGGCTATTTGTAATTTAGTGTAGGGTAGGGCTTTTTTTATTTTGGGGGGCTTTTTTATTTTGTTAGGGGGATTAGATTAGGTGTAATAAGTTTTATAATCTTGTAATTTGTTTATTATTTTCTGTAATTTAGTGTTTTGTTTTTTTGTACTTTAGATAATTTAATTTAATTGTATTTAATTGTATTTAATTTAGGGAATTAATTTATTTATAGTGTAGTGTTAGGTGTAATTGTAACTTAGGTTAGGTTTTATTTTACAGGTACTTTTGTATTTATTTTAGCTAGGTAGTTATTAAATAGTTAATAACTAATTAGTAACTATTCTACCTAGTTAAAATAAATACAAACTTGCCTGTAAAAAATACAAACTTGCCTGTAAAATAAAAATAAACCCTAAGCTAGATACAATGTAACAATTAGTTATATTGTAGCTAGCTTAGGGTTTATTTTACAGGTTTGTATTTAGTTTTAAATAGGAATAATGTAGTTACTGATAGTAATTTTATTTAGATTTATTTAAATTATATTTAAGTTAGGGGGTGTTAGGGTTAGCGTTAGACTTAGGTTTAGGGGTTAATAAATTTAATATAGTGGCGGCGATGTTGGGGACCGCAGATTAGTGGTTAATAAGTGTTATGTAGGTTGCGGCGGTGTAGGGGGGCAGATTAGGGGTTAATAACATAATGTAGGTGGCGGCAGTGTAGGGGGCAGCAGATTAGGGGTTAATAAGTATAATGTAGGTGGCGGTAGGCTCCGGGAGCGGCGGTTTAGGGGTTAATACATTTATTAGAGTTGCGGTGGGCTCCGGGAGCGGCGGTATAGGGGTAAAACAGTATAGTATAGTGTGGGTGTTTAGTGACAGTTTACCAATAAAGCTGGGAAAAAGCCGAAGAGCAGCGAGATCGATAACTGTAAGTTAACAACAGTCCTCTGCTCATCGCCCCGTACTTGGTGCAAAGCTTTTTGACAGCTTTTTTGGCAACATTGGAGAACATATTCAGGTCTGCGGCAGCGATGTTAGGCGATCTTAGGTGAGCGTATTGGTGCCGTCGAATGCAAATAAGTTGACAGCTTGATAAGTAGATGCCTGTATGTCTATATACAGTATCCCACAAAAGTGAGTACACCCCTCACATTTTTGTAAATATTTTATTATATCTTTTCATGTGACAGCACTGAAGAAATTAAACTTTGCTACACTGTTGCCATGAGGTGCCATGTTGAACTTCCAGTGACTAGTATGAGAGTGTGTATGAGTGATAACACTAAATTCAACACACCTGCTCCTCATTCACACCTGAGATCTTGTAACACTAATGAGTCACATGACACAGCAGAGGGAAAATGGCTAATTGGGCCCAATTTGGACATTTCCACTTAGGGGTGTACTCACTTTTGTTGCCAATGGTTTAGACATTAATGGCTGTGTGTTGAGTTATTTTGAGGGGACAGCAAATTTACACTGTTATACAGGCTGTACACTCACTACTTTATATTGTAGCAAAGTGTTATTTCTTCAGTGTTTTGTCACATGAAAAGATATAATAAAATATTTACAAAAATGTGAGGGGTGTACTCACTTTTGTGAGATACTGTATGTGTAAATATATATGTATATACTGTATGGGTGTGTGTGTGTCTACAAATTTATTTATGTATTTATATATGTATATATGTTTACAGACAAATATAAACACACATATATATATATATATATATATATATATATATATATATATATATATATATATATATATATACACATAGATAGACAAAGATATATAAGTGCATTGGAGCCCCTTTGAAGTCAAGTAGCTGAAAACATGAAAAATTATATTTATGCAATATTCATATTCTATACATTTTTAGTGTGTATTTACTGCAAATAATTCACATCCCAATGAGCAGAGAGGTTTTGAATATCAGGGCCTAAGGGCTAGATTACAAATTGCATGTGAACAATATGAGGTATTTATTGGCTTTTTGCACGTGACGGAAATAGTTTTGCATTGTGTGTTGAAAATAAATGTGTTTGTTTGAGCACAATCACATTTAAGTGCTTTAGCATAGAGATACATACATACTCAATCACTGGCCACTTATTAGGTACACCTTGCTAGTACCAGGTTGGACCCCATTTTGCCTTAAGAACTGCCTTAATTCTAAGTGGCATAGATTCAACAATGTCCACCACATCCCAAAGTTTCTCTATTAGACTGAGATCTGGTGACTGTGGAGGCTATTTGAGTACAGTGAACTCATTGTCATGTTTAAGAAACCAGTTTGAGATGATTTGAGCTTTGTGACATGGTGCATTATCCTGCTGGAAGCAGCCATCAGAAGATGGGTACACTGTAGTCATAAAGAGATGGACATAGTCAGCAACAATACTCAGTTAGGCCGTGGCGTTTAAACAATGTTCAATTGGTAATAAGGGGCCCAAAGTGTGTCAAGAAAATATACCCCACACCATTACACCACCACCACCAGCCTGAACCATTTATACAAGGCAGGATGGATCTATGCTTTCATGTTGTTTACACCAAATTCTGACCCTACCATCTGAATGTCGCAGCTGAAGTCAAGACTCATCAGACCAGGCAACGTTTTTCCAATTTTCTATTGTCCAATTTTGGTGAGCCTTTGCGAATTGTAGCCTCAGTTTCCTGTTCTTAGCTGACAGGAGTGGCACCCAGTGTGGTTTTCTGCTGCTGTAGCCCACCTGCTTCAATGTTTGATGTGTTGTGTGCTCAGAGATGGTATTCTGCATAGCTTGGTTGTAAGGAGTGGTTATTTGAGTTACTGTTGCCTTTCTATCATCTCAAACCAGTCTGCCCATTCTCCTCTGACCTCTGACATCAACAAGACATTTTCCTCCACACAACTGCCGTTCACTAGATATTTTCTCTTTTTCGGACCATTCTCTGTAAACCCTAGAGATGGTTGTTCATGAAGATCCCAGTAGATCAGCAGTTTTTGAAATACTCAAACCAGCCCGTCTGGCACCAACAACCAAGCCACGTTCAAAGTCACTTAAATCTTCTTTCTTTCCTATTCTGATGCTCGGTTTGAACTTTAGCAAGTCGTCTTTACCACATCTAGATTCCTAAATGCAGTGCTGCCATGTGATTGGCTGGTTAGCAATTTGTATTAGCAAGCAATTGAACAGGTGCACCTACAGTATATGTAATCATATATATACTGTAATGAGGAACCGCACTCATTGGACTTTATGAAAGTGGATATTTTATTCCAAACACTCTATATATACAGTATATTAATTTGTATAGATATATATATTTTACAAAAAATCATATATGTAGAAAAAATAATTTATGATTAAATAGAGAATATTCTTCTATGGGAAGAACATTGAGATGTGAAATATTCAGGCTAACGCACTTGGTTAAACGAGTAAGGGTGTTATTTGAAATTCATCTTTTTGCCCATGCCGGTTTAGCGCTTGTGCAAAACCTTTTTGCTTTCAACTTGTAATACGCGTGCTAACCAATACACGCAAAAAGTGTACTTCTAACAGGAGTGCTAAATAGTGTACTACTTGTAATCTAGCCCTAAGACTACAGGGGGTGCAATCATCTCTGAAAGCGGCTCCTCTAGGAAGACAACATAAGGTGGTTATCCTCTGTAACAGCATTGTGTGGCTGACGAACACATGTTGTCATCAACAGTTAAAGAGTTAAAAAAAAAGAAAATCTTACTATTTTAACTTGTTTAAGAAACATGGCAATGGTCATCATGATTGTTAAAATGGGATTTTAGCACCCAGAAAAGCTGCTATGCACTATGCTACAATTGTCAAATGGTTTAAATGTGTTAAATATATGTTTGAGAAAAAAAATGCAATAATTGGTGCAAAAAAGGTTTCATGGTGGATTGGTATAAATTAATGATAACTATCTGATGAGTTTACATGGTGCTACATCATGTAGAATCCATTGGAAAACCTGTTTTTATGTTGGAATAGAACAGCTTCAAATTTGTAAGTTATATCATGGCTATCAGCCAACTTTTTTTTTCAGCAGGTTTTCTTTGTTTCTTCAAGCTGCAAACATTTTGGGCCAGATTATGAGTGGAGCGCTAACAGTTAGACACAAGCGATAAGGGGTTTATCATGGGTGTTTGCAAGCATTGGTTTTTCCATTGCATTACAAGTTGAAAGAAATTGCGATCGCTTGAGCGCAATTGAAATTAACGCTTATCGGGATAGTGCACCCTCAGAGCTCTAGTTAGCTTTAGCAAAACAAAAAAAATTCACAAAACACATAAAAAAATACATTACAAATACAGTTACACTCTTAGGCCTCTATTTATCAAGCCGTCAACCGCAAATACGCTGGAATTCCGCAACGTATTTGTGATGAAGCTGATTCGCCATAGTTATCAAGCCCTACAGACTGTCAAAAGTAGAATTTAGTGACGTAACATACGATCCGCCGGACTCAGTCTGACACAGATCGATGCTTACGTCACTCCAGATTTTCTGAATGCAAGTTCGGCAAAATCTGACTACTTTTGGTAATTATCAAAGAACATCCAGGTACGCACGCCACTATTCCGGCCCAGCATACCTGGTTTTCAATCCGCTACCCTAGAGGCGGAGGATCCCATAGGAATCAATGGGAGTCTGAAAGCAGCGAAAGCTCATGTTTGCTGCTGCCCGATATCCCATTGATTCCTATGGGAAGTGTCTGCACCTAACACTCTAACATGTACCCCGAGTCTAAACATCCCTAATCTGCCTCCCCTACACCGCCGCCACCTACATTATACATATTAACCACTAAACCGCCGCCCTGACACCGCCGCCACCTACATTATATGTATTAACCCCTAAACCACCGCTCCCGGACCCTGCCGCAACTAAATAAAATGTTTAACCCCTAAACCACCACTCCCGGACCCCGCCGCAACTAAATAAAATGTTTAACCCCTAAACCGCCGCTCCTGGACCCCACCACAATTAAATAAAATGTTTAACCCCTAAACCTACATTAAACTTATTAACCCCTATCCTGCCCCCCTACACCGCCGCCCCTACATTAAAGTTATTAACCCCTATCCTGCCCCCTACACTGCCGCCCCCTACATTAAAGTTATTAACCCCTATCCTGCCCCCCTACACAGCCGCCACCTACATTAAAGTTATTAACCCCTATCCTGCCCCCCTACACCGCCACCACCTACATTAAAGTTATTAATCCCTATCCTGCCCCCCTACACCGCCGCCACTATATTAAAGTTATTAACCCCTAAATCTAAGTCTAACCCTAACACCCCTAAACTTAAATATTATTTAAATTAATCTAAATAAAATTAATATTATTAACTAAATTATTCCTATTTAAAACTAAATACTTACCTGTAAAATAAACCAGAAGATAGCTATAATATAACTAATAATTACATTGTAGCTATTTTAGGGTTTATTTTTATTTTACAGGCAACTTTGTATTTATTTTAACTAGGTACAATAGTTATTAAATAGTTATTAACTATTTAATAGCTACCTAGTTAAAATAATTACAAATTTACCTGTAAAATAAATCTTAACCTAAGTTACAATTACAACTAACACTACACTATCATTAAATTAATTACATAAATTAACTACAATTAAATAAAACTAATTACAATTAACTAAAATTAACTAAAGTACAAAAAAACACTATATTACAGAAAATAAAAAAATTACAAGAATTTTAAACTAATTACACCTAATCTAAGCCCCCTAATAAAATAAAAAATCCCCTCAAAATAATAAAATTCCCTACCCTATACTAAATTACAAATAGCCCTTAAAAGGGACGTTTGCGGGGCATTGCCCCAAAGTAATCAGCTCTTTTACCTGTACAAAAAGAAATACAACCCCCCAACATTAAAACCCACCACCCACACACCCAACCCTATTCTAAAACCCAACCAAACCCCCCTTAAAAAAAACCTAACACTAACCCCCTGAAGATCACCCTACCTTGAGACGTCTTCACCCAGCCGGGCACAAGTGGACCTCCAGACCGGCAGAAGTCTTCATCCTATCCGGGCACAAGCAGACTTTCAGACCGGCAGAAGTCTTCATTCTATCCGGGCAGAAGAGGACATCCAGACCGGCAGAAGGCTTCATCCAGGCGGCATCTTCTATCTTCTTCCATCTGACGAGGAGCGCCTCCATCTTGAAGACATCCGACACGGAGCATCCATCCATTTGGATGGGCATTGCCCTTAAAAGGACATTTAGCTCTTTTTCTATTGCCAAAACCCTAATCTAAAACTAAAACCCACCCAATAAACTCTTAAAAAACACTAATCCCCGAAGATCCACTTACATTTTTAAAGACCGGACATCCATCCTCAACGAAGCCGGGAGAAGTCCTCAGCGAAGCAGCAAGAAGTCCTCAACAAAGCCGGGAGAAGTCTTCATCCAAGCCGGCAGAAGTGGTCCTCCAGACGGGCAGAAGTCTTCATCCAGACGGCATCTTCTATCTTCATCCATCCGGTGCAGAGCGGATCCATCTTCAAGACATCCGGCGCGGAGCATCCTCTACAAACGAAGTCTTCTTCCCGAATGAATGTTCCTTTCAGTGACGTCATCCAAGATGGCGTCCCTTGAATTTCGATTGGCTGAAAGATCAGCCAATCGGAATTAAAGGTGAAAAAATCCTATTGGCTGATGCAATCAGCCAATAGGATTGAGCTTCAATCCTATTGACTGATCCAATCAGCCAGTAGGATTGAGCTTGCATTCTATTGGCTGATTGGAACATCAGCCAATAGGATTTTTTTCACCTTTAATTCTGATTGGCTAATAGAATTCTATCAGCCAAGGGATGCCATCTTGGATGACGTCAGGAACATTTAAAACTTAAAGCTTAGGGTTTATTTTACAGGTAAGTATTTTGTTTTAAATAGGAATTATTTAGGTAATGATAGTAATTTTTATTTAGATTTATTTTAATTATATTTAAGTTAGGGGGTGTTAGGGTTAGACTTAGGTTTAGGGGTTAATAACTTTAGTATAGTGGCAGCGACGTTGGGGGTGGCAGATTAGGGGTTAATAACTGTAATGTAGGTTGAGGCGATGTTAGGGACAGCAGATTAGGGGTTAATAATAATTAACTAGTGTTTGCGAGGCGGGAGTGCAGCGGTTTGGGGGTTAATATGTTTATTATAGTGGTGGCGATGTCGGAGGTGTTAATAATTTTATTTTAGTGTTTGCAATGCAGGAGGGCCTTGGTTTAGGGGTTAATAGATAGTTTATGGGTGTTAGTGTACTTTTTAGCACTTTAGTTATGAGTTTTATGTTACAGCTTTGTAGCGTAAAACTCATAACTACTGACTTTAGAATGCTTTTACGAATCTTGCGGGATAGGCTGTGCCACTCACTTTTTGGCCTCCCAGAAAAAGCTTGTAATATCGGCGATATGGAAGTTCCATTGAAGAAAGACTACGCAAATTGCAAGTTAATTTGCAGTATGGCCAAAAAAGTGTGCGGTGCCCCTAAACCTGCAAGGCTCGTAATACCAGCGGGAGTGAAACAGCAGCGTTATGAGCATTAACGCTGATTTTTTACTCATACCGCAAAACTCGTAATCTAGCCGACTGTTTTCTATTTTTAGCCTAAAATAGTTAAAGGAACTGGCATATTTATTACATCTATGTATTTATTGTGCCTAATATCTAATTAGTTTAACATTGACATTTATTTCAAAATATCTAAAATGTGTTATTCTCTGCATTCAAAAAATGACTATATATATGTTTGACCAATCTGCTGTATTAACACCTATTTTTATTTCTTAGTAAATATTTCCAAAATATTATGTAATGTTTGTGTGTGGAAGGGGTCATGGTTTAGATATTATTCAATTATGAGTGACTGAATACATTGTCATCATTATATATTTTGACAAATGATTGTCAGCATGTGTTTCACATGTGGTTCTGTTTGGATGGCTTTACAGGTAAGTACCTGTGGTTTGATTTGTAATTTTAATTTGTCAAACCTGTCTTTCACACCCGCGACTGGTGTTAAAGAAACATCTGTTCTATCTCTTTTTAATTATACCCTGCTGTATTTTCAGGAAAATTTCCCTTGTGAATTCCCATTTTGATGTTAATAAACATCATTTATGTTAATTTTATTCCATTTAATGTGTTCTTCTAAATAATTGTGTGTGTGTATGTATATATATATATATATATATATATATATATATATATGTATATATATATATATATAAAACACACCTCGCAACATGGCTTATGTAATCCACATTCTTGTCTCTCACTCTTTTGCCACTTTTATGATTATGAGTTATTTTTATTTTAGGGAATGAATCATTTTCTCCTTTGATTTTGACATACTGCCGTTATATACACAAGTTTGTCTTGGTCTGGAGAGGAACAATGAAACAGTTGCTAATAGATATTCTAAATAAGAAAAGGCAAATAAGGCAAATTCAGTCCTTTCCAAAGTCTAGTAAACAAAATAGCACTCAGCCTCAAATAAATAGAAAACAAGGAGACACTCCATAAGCTCAAGGCATACTTTTTTGCTAAATGATATGCTATTAATAAAATACATACATACAAAAGGGGCCCCACAATAAGAAAAGTAGCCGACTACTTCAAAAGACCTTATACGTGCACCACTTTTGATGAAACAATTGACATGTTTGTTAATAATCTGAACACTAAGGGCTCATTACCATTAAGCCACAGAAATTGGAACCATAAGTTACCGAAGTTGCCAACAGCTAAATGTAGTTTACGGCTCCATTTTAGTACCGGGTTTCCATTGAAATATTTTGTGCATTGCATGCAGTTGCTCTTTTTGTTTAGGTGTAAGTTAACATTGCGTTAATGACATAAGATTTCTTGAAAATCAATTAGTTGCTATGGTAACCCAACCTTAAACTATGAAAGTTATGTTTAATGTCTGCACTCCTTACCTGTGTTCACAGAGAAACAAAAACAAAGATACACTTATTTATAATACATATTTTTTAACTATAAGCAAATACTATTTTTTATTATAATTATATTTTCCAATTTATTAATATATGCAATACTAGTCCTAAAGCTCATTTACACGTGCCATTTTTTGCAGTACAGAGGTCCCACCCCTTGCTCTCTCTCTCTCCCCCTCTCTTTTTCTCTCTCTCCCCCCTCTTTTGTGCTCTCTCCCCCTCTCTTTTGCACTCTCTCCCCCTCTCTTTTGAGCTCTCTCTCACTCCACCTCTCTTTTGCTCTCTCTCTCCCCCTCTCTTTTGCTCCCTCTCTCCCCCTCTCTTTTGCTCCCTCTCCCCCCTCTCTTTTGCTCTCTCTCCCCCTCTCTTTTGCGCTCACTCTCCCCCTCTCTTTTGTGTTCTCTGTCTCTTTTGAGCTCTCTCTCTCCCCCCTCTTTTGCATGCTCTCTCTCCCCCTCTCTTTTGCGCTCTCTCTCTCTCTCTCTACCCCTCTCTTTTGCACTCTCTCTCCCCCTCTCTTTTGCATGCTCTCTCTTCCCCTCTCTTTGGCGCTCTCTCTCCCCCTCTCTTTGCGCTCTCTCCCCCTCTCTTTTGCGCTCTCTCGCTCCCCCACCTCCATTGCTCTGTCTCTCTCTTTTTTGCTCTCTCTCTCCATCCCTCTCTTTTGCTTTTTCTCTCCATCCCTCTCTTTTGCTCTCTCTCTCCCCCTCTCTTTTGCTCTCTCTCTCCCCCCTCTCTTTGCTTTGTCTCTCTCCCCTCTCTTTTGCTCTCTCTCTCCATCCCTCTCTTTTGCTCTCTCTCTCTCCCTCTCTTTTGCTCTCTCTCCTCCTCTCTTTTTCTCTCTCTCCCCCTCTCTATTGCTCTCTCTCCCCCTCTATTTTGCTCTCTCTCCCCCTCTCTTTTTCTCTCTCTTCCCCCTATTTTGTTATTCCCCCTCTCGTTTGCTCTCTCTTCCCCCTCTCTTTTGCTCTTTCCCCTCTCTTGTGCTTTCCCATCCCTTTTGCTCTATCTCTTCCCCTCTCTATTGCTCTCTCTCCCCTCTCTCTTTTGATCTCTCTCCCCCCACTCCCCACCCTCTCTCTCCCCCTCTCTTCTTTTGCTCTCTCTCCCCCCTCTCTTTTGCTCTCTCTCTTCCCCTCTCTTTTGCTCTCTCTATTTGCCCTCTTATTTTCTCTCTCCCCCTCTCTTTTGCTCTCTATCCCCCCCTCTCTTTCTCTCTCTCTTACCTCTATTTTGCTCTTTCCGTTCTCTTTTGCTCTTTCCCCTCTATTTTGCTCTCTCTCCCACCTCTCTTCTGCTCTTTCCCCTCTCTTCTGCTCTTCCCCCTCTCTTTAGCTCTTTCCTATCTCTTTTTGTCTCTCCCCCTCTCATTCTATTTCTCTCCCCTCTCTCTCTTGCTGACCACGCACGCCCATGCCCCCTGCCACACCCGACCCGACCATGCTGGCCACGTCCGGCCACGCCTATGCTTCTGCTGGTCATGCCCATGCCCCCGCCTAACCACGCCCTCTTTCGCTCCACCACCGCAAACAGCATGTCAGGTAAGGCCAGGTGTGTTTGTCCTCATGCTGTCTCTACTGCGCATGACAGCTTCGGACAAACGCACTTGGCCTTTTATAGTATAGGATGCATTGATGCCTGAGGCATAGGTCTAGTTTGAATTTTGTAGATATGTGCTTGCATATATTTTTTTATATGTAAATACATACTGATATTTTTATTAGAACATAAGTGCAACTATTCCTATACATGGGACAACAATAAATATAACATAAAACATTTTTCTTCTACATTGAAACACTTACATTATTTATAAGTTTTAAAATTTCAATGGGAAATAGGTATCAAAAAGCAAATTTTTCCTCTTTTTTTTTTTATTAATGTATCAACAGCCTCCAACGTTGTATTAATGGTCTGTGATTTCATTGGAAACCTGGTATATGTTAATGATTAATGGCTTCTAATTTTAACAAAAATATTTTTGGCAGCCGGTATTGAGGTATAACGCACCATTGGATGCACTTGATAAATGAAATTGCTTCTGACAACATATTTATCAGTTTGAAACCTCGTGCAAACCTAATTATGACTCAATGGAAACCAGCCCTATAGAATTTAAGATTAGGTTTCCTATAATTACAATACTATTATGGATTACAGATTGTGTGCACAGCATCTATTTAGATATGATGTTAATTAAGAGTGATAATGGTTTAGTTACTGATCTTTACACTAAAGCTACAGCTATAAATACTTTACTGTTAACATCTAGTTTCCATACCATGCAGTTACTAGTCAGTCTACCGGGCAACCAATTTTCTAGAATTAACAGAATTGTGGCTCAGAGTTCAACCAGAAAGGTTAGGGAACAATATGTTTTTGATAGGTTTGTGGATAGAGGGTATAAGATTGATCCCATTAGAAAATCATGTGATAAATGCAGAGTAAGGGCATCTTACCCTGAGGAACTACTCTCCTGTGTATTTACCCCAGTGTACAATTTGCATACCTAATAGTTAAAAAGTCCATTTATACGTTTTGGGGCATTGTTTTTTTCAGATAACACTCTAAGAAAGGCCTGTTAAGGTTGTCCCTTAGTGGGATTCAAAGAAGTCATGGATCTAAAAGATTTACTGGTTGGGACTTATTTTATATTACAGTGTATCTCTCAATTTAAGTGATCATGTGTATATGGTTTTCTTAGGCAATGACGTCAGGTGAAACTTCTGGTACTGGTTTGTGTATACATTGCTATGGTAACATATGAACGGCAGTGAATATTACTTTGCTCGTTCTGAGTAATTAGCAGCTAACCAAACAGTAATGTGCTTATGGACAGTGTTTATAACATTTTCTGCTTTACATTATCTTTTCTTTGCTATGTTTTCAGTTCTGCTATTTAGTGGAGAAGCTGTGAATACCGTAAGTGTACGTACTTCATTTCCAGTTTGTAGCATTTATGATTTGGCATGTTTTATATAAGGTCAATGTAAATTGATTCTGTTAGAAACTGTGTTAATTTCCTTGAGAAAGGTTCAGCTTCTGAAAAAAAAACATCAGGGTTGATTTCTGAATAAGCAGAGTATTACTAGTATTTACAAAACTGTCAAATTTTAATGTAATTGGTCAGCTGTTTTAACATTATTTAGTGAAGTTTTTTTTTTTTGTTTAGAAAAATTCCATTGTCTTTTAATTGGGGTTTGTTGCCATTTCTACTGCTGACATGGCTAAATGTATTTTTTATGTAACTTAGCATTCTGATAGCTTTTGTCTAATGCCCTTTGGCATTTTGTAATACTTTATACAAATTAGCAGGAGTCCACAGTGCATTATAGTTGGTCAGTAATGTCACCACCTGACATGTTAATAGTGTGCTTCTTCTTCAGCACATTTTCAATGAAGCTGTAGTGCAGGATTCTGTCAGCAGGGGAGGCTGCAATCAGCAATTAGCATAATCAATACATTGCTATACTGTTATCTTATGGAATTTCAGTGAAATATGTTAAGATTCCATAGTAAACTTCCAAAAATGGAGGAGGAACTGTACTGTACATGTCAGATGTAGGCTCTGTTGCAAGTACTGGGGTATGAACCCTGACTAGTTGCTTAAAGTCCCTTTACAATGGGCTACTGAGGAAATTTTGTGGTAAAATATCTTCCTCTTTACAGAGATGTTCAGATGTTCAGGTGATATTTTCTACTCAGCTTTTTACAGATTTCAATTTCAAATTTTAAGTGCTTCAACATAAAACGTAATAAAGCTCTCTGTGATATAGAATCTCACAGGGGACAGTGACATTAACAGGTGGCAACTGGAAATTATATAAATTCTCAGTTTGCATCAATTAAATGGGTTCACTAAAATGAAACTTGTATTTGCTTCTAGCTTAATAACATTATTTCTCTGTCAGTTAAATAAGTGCATTGTGAACTTTGAAAAAATTTCACCCTCATACAGCTAGTGTGATAAATCAGTACAATATTATATAATGTAATACAATAAAATGTATGTGTCCCTTCTTGCAGAATATAAGTGATATTTATTTAAATTTTATAAGGAAATAAAAAACAAATTAGAAAATATTAACACTTGATTATGTTTTTCTTAAACAGTCTTTTTTGTTTGTAAAATGTATATGTAGATTATATTATATTTATTTTAATTTCTTAGGGAAAGCAAGGAAATAAACTTGCAAAAAGCTTAGTTTAAAGTTAGAGTTTTCTATCAAAAGTTTAAATGCAAGGAAATTCTTAACTTAAACTGTCCTCTCCAAGAGCATTTCATGACATCATCAGTGAAATCACACATTACATTGTTGATGTCATTTTTAGCCAACATCTAGCATCATTACTGTTGTTTATCCCCAAGGCTGATCTCTTGCCGTGGCTATAGACTAGACTTGTGCATGAAGCGTCTTTAGACTAGAATGTAAACCACAGATGTCTCATTTTGTCTAGCTTGGTATATTCTGTATACATTAACTAAAATTGTCATGACTTGCCTTGCTCATCAGTACTGTTTCGGTCCCTTTAACCCTTTGAGTGCTAACGATGGCTCTAAACTGTCGCAGATTTTCCGACTCTGGTGCTAATGATGGCTCAGAGCCATCACTAGCACTCTCCCACCTTGAGGGAGATCTGGGGGCTCCCACCCGCTCCTACCCCGGCAATTGGGCCTGCATAGTGAAAGGCATCGCCGGGGATTTACGTTATGCGTGGTTACATAATCGCCTAACCTTTCCAACAGTGTAGGTCTTGGGGATCTTAAGAAAACAAAAAAGTTAAAAAAAAGTTGAAAAAACAAAACAAAACTTAAAACAGCTTAGCACCCAGGTGGGAAAGTGCTTAGCACTCAAAGGGTTAAAGGGACAGTCCCCAAAAAAACCTCATGATTCAAATAGGTCATGCCATTTCAAGCAACTTTCCAATTTAATTTTATCACCAATTTTACTTTGTTCTCTTGGTGTTCTTAGTTGAAAGCTATACCTAGGAGGTTCATATACATATTTCTTAGACCTTGAAGCCCGCCTCTAATTTGAAAGCATTTTGACAGTTTTTCACCACTAGAGGGCATTAGTTCATGTGTTTCACATAGATAACATTGAGCTCACACACATGAATTTACCAAGCAGTGAGCACTGATTGGTTAAATTGCATGTCTTTCAAATGAACTGAAATAAGGGGGCAGTTTGCATAGACTTAGATACAAGGTAATTACAGAGGTAAAACGTGTATTATTATAACTGTGTTTGTTATGCAAAACTAGGGAAAGGGTAATTAAGGGATTATCTATCTTTTTAAACAAAAAAAAATCTGGTATTGACTGTCCCTTTAAGAAGCTCCATTTTGCAAAACCTTATGTTGGATGCTTTGTGCCTTTAAGAGACAGCTTTGTTCATGTTCCATTAGATTTCTGCATCTGTCAATTACCTTTCTGTGGGAGTTCCATTCACTGCTGAGATTCCTGTCTGTCTAATTGGTTTCACTAAGTCCTTTATAAGGCTTGTTCAGAGGCCTCTTCTTTGCATTAGCATAGGTTATCACTGTCTGTGCAACTGCCAAATCCCTATCTCTGATATTTGGATTTCTACAGCCTTTGTCTGCATTTTTATTTGTAACCTGCCCTGGATCATTCATCTGGTTTTCATCTTGTTTGCAAGTTTTGCAAGTACCTGCTTCCTGTGAGTTTACCTGTTTCAGTTCTAACTTCTTTGCAATAAAGTGGATATCTATGTCATTTTCAACTTGTCTCAACTCCCTATAAACTGCTGTATTTTATTTTGCTGACTGCTTCAGTTTGTTTACATACATCCTGTATTGTTTCCAGTCCACTGATCTGAGCTGCAACTTTTTCATTCACCATCCTGTATCCTGACTAGGGTTGCCACCTCAGCCATGTTTTCCTGGACACTTATGAGTTACACATGCTGCAGGGTGTGCAGGGCAGAACATGTATTGAGCCTCTGGACATCACATGAATAGTGCTCATGAACAGCACAATATATGTTCCTCCCTGCACACCCTGCAGCATGTGTAACTCATAAGTGTCCAGGAAAACATGGCCGAGGTGGCAACCCTAAGCCTGACCCACAGCTCAGAGGCCAGGTGTGTTCATAAAAACTTGATGTGGGAAAAAATAAGTAATACAGCCCTTTAAACGATACCACAACTATCAAATTCATTCTAAGGCCCCTATTTAAGAAAGTCTGGTGGACCTGATCTGACAGTGTGGATCAGGTCCGCCAGACCTCACAAGAGCTGCTGGTGCAACGCCGCCCCTTGCAGACTCGCGGCCAATGGGCTGCCAGCAGGGGGTGTCAATCAACCCGATTGTACTTGATTGGGTTGATATCCGGCGATGTCTGTCCGCCTGCTCAGAGCAGGCGGACAGGTTATGGAGCAGTGGTCTTTGTGACCGCTGCTTCATAACTGCTGTTTCTGGTGAGCCTGCAGGCTCACCAGAAAAATGGGGCATCAAGCTCCATTTGGAGCTTGATAGATAGGCCCCTAAAGGTCCGTAAAACGGCATCAACAATTACGTTTAAAGTCACCATATGTTTTTTTAAAAATGGAGCTCCTAACGCATTTCGCCCCCCTGGGCTTTATCAAAGGTGTGTTCATATCTTACCACTGCACTGAGGGTCTGCTTACAGACTGGTATATCTACAGATCGTGATAAAAATACAGGTTAAACTAGCATAAATTGTAATACATTTTAAATGTACATATTTGGAGATGGTTGGTTCCAGTTTAGGGTACCTTAAATGCAACATAATATTAGTGGCACCATGTGCAGCAGGACACAGCAGCTTGTTATACACATTGCAGCACATGACATAGGCCTAGATTTGGAGTTTGGCGGTAGCCGTGAAAACCAGCGTTAGAGGCTCCTAATGCTGGTTTTAGGCTACCTCCGGTATTTGGAGTCACTCAAAAAAGGGTCTAACGCTCACTTTTCAGCCGCGACTTTTCCATACCGCAGATCCCCTTACGTCAATTGCGTATCCTATCTTTTCAATGGGATTTTTCTAACTCCGGTATTTAGAGTCGTGTCTGAAGTGAGCGTTAGAAATCTAACGACCAAACTCCAGCCGCAGAAAAAAGTCAGTAGTTAAGAGCTTTCTGGGCTAACGCGGGTTCATAAAGCTCTTAACTACTGTACTCTAAAGTACACTAACACCCATAAACTACCTATGTACCCCTAAACCGAGGCCCCCCCCACATCGCCTCCACTCGATTAAATTTTTTTAACCCCTAATCTGCCGACCGCCACCTACGTTATCCTTATGTACCCCTAATCTGCTGCCCCTAACACCGCCGACCCCTATATTATATTTATTAACCCCTAACCTGCCCCCCACAACGTCGCCGCCAGCTACCTACAATAATTAACCCCTAATCTGCCGACCGCCACCTACGTTATACTTATGTACCCCTAATCTGCTGCCCCTAACACCGCCGACCCCTATATTATATTTATTAACCCCTAACCTGCCCCCCACAACGTCGCAGCCAGCTACCTACAATAATTAACCCCTAATCTGCCGACCGCCACCTACGTTATACTTATTTACAAATAAAAAGCTTCCACAGCAGTGGAAAAATCCAGCATGAAATGGACTGAGTAGTAGTGAGAAGTAAAATATAAACTTTATTAGGTATACATTAAGAGTCCTGTGAGTGTTCACAGCGAATCTGCCAATATCACAGCATAGGTAGAGTCAGCCTAGTAGCCCAAAATTACACACTCCAACATGTTTCGTGCTGCCACAGCACTTCGTCAGGGATAGTAAGGGGTTAACTGCTCAGCCGTTAAACACATTTTTTGTCCAATCAGATACCTGTCTACAATTTCAAACCAATCAAAATACCTCAGGAAAGGCTGTCATGTTGACTATTCGAGTGGATTGGTTAATAGACATTGTTTGATTTAACTTTGGTTGTGTGTAACAGGTGAGCAGAATAAAAACAATCATTTATAAAAAGACACCAAATAAAACATTGGATTACTTAACTACAGATACTGATTTATATATGGATGAAGAAGTTTTTGACAAAGTTTCGAAAAAGCTTTGAAAAAAAAAAATACCATTAAACCATAAAGGTTAAAAAGAACTTGTGTAAAATATAAAACCTGCAACAGACGTTTTCCATTTATTTATTGTGTTGAAAGTCTATGTGAAAAGACCCTTTCTTGTATGTATCAAAACACTTGCATAGTGGCTCTGTTCATTATAGAGTAAAATCTCTTGATTCTGGAGTGTGCTAAACTTGTTATTTGGTATATAAACTGTATTAATAGTAAAAAAACGGTAGCGGACCACTTCCACATATTACTATTTCGGAGCCACAATCAAAGAACTTTTTCAAGACATCACTATCGATATACACCTGGACATGTCTGCTGACAGTTTGAAAAGTTAAAAACAAAAACAAAAATACCTTCTTGAAAATAAATTGATTTCATTGCGGGACATATGTATAGTCTGTCCTTTGTTCCTAGCCTGATGATAAAACTAGGAAAATATATTAAAGTAGAATGTATTAAATAAAATTAGTACCTTTAACGGAAATATAGCAAATTTGTAAAAAAAAAAAAAAAAGATAATGGTAATGTCCTAGATATAATCCTGCTAGTTCTGTCCAGGTAAGGACAACTTAATTAACAGAAAGAGTTCAAACCGTAAGAACAAAGTAACTATATAGACCTTAGTTCTACAACAGGGGTGAGCTAACCATGTTATTTAGTTTGCAAGCTGTATTAACAATGAAACACCAGTGGAGAATCCCTTGAATATTAAGTATTACTATTAAGGAACAATGGTTAGAAAGATTTACTCTAGAGTAATCTTATGGATATACATTCAAATATGTCCGTTAGCTGTTAACAAAGCTAAAGCTGCAACTTGGAAATTGATTTTGATGAACAAATATAATTGCAGGACGTATGTGTAATCTCTCCTTAGTTCCTAGCCTGGTGAAAATAAATTCACTAATGGACTCCCGCCTTAGTTGTTATTAAAATTAAGGCAGGGAAGATATACTAAGGTAATAGCTGTACCGGATTTAAAACAAATTTAAAAAGGACAAAAGGAAAAAAGTAATGTCTTAAATATAATATCCTGCTGTTTCTGCCCGGATAGGGACAAAGTGGTTGGCGGAAAAAATTCTCGCCAAACAAACCTAGAAGCTGCATAAATCTTCATTGTATCAACACCCTCATAGCGTAGTGCAAGCAAAAACAATAAATACTTCAGAGGGGGAAAAAACAAATATATAAAAAATATAAGAATGAAATGGAAATAAATATGAGAGTGAAATGAAAAAAAAAAAAAAAAAAAAAAAAGAACAATAGTTCAGATAAGGCATACTATGTGAAATTGCGTATTATGTAAACTGAAATTAAATCTGTGTAATAACATAATTATGAAATGGTATAAAATAAGATAAAATCGTAAGGTATAATAATGTAGATGAATGTGTATATTTCTATGTGTGATCCTATTATGTGCTTGTGAGGACAAACTAAATCGTGAAATGTGATAGCTGTGAAAATAATAATTACATTGCATGCTGTGGAAACAAAATGTCCACCACCAAATGTCAATATTGGATACTATTTAAATCCAATACTGGTGGAGACTTAAGGTGTTACACAGCATAGAACATAGAATTAATTAAAATGTGTACAATCGAATAAATATAAATATGTGAAATAATAATATAGTATAAGATGTGGTCATGTTATATGCTGTGAGAACAAACTAAATCGTGAGATGTGATAACAGTGAAAATAATAATTACATTGCATGCTGTGGAAACCAAATGTCCACCACCAAATGTCAATATTGGATACCATTTGAATCCAATACTGGTGGAGACTTCAGGTATTACACAGCATAGAACATATGGAATTGTGTGAAGAATCAATAGTGCTATCCAAAATAAAATGAAAATGTATATATATAAAATTAATATTACTGGTAAGGAAAAATCTTTATAAAACTTGTCTAAATAATGTGATATATAGAAATTAACCTATCTATCCAATAAATAATTTTATATAAGATTTCTCGTTTATGCCCACTGGTGCTCCAGTTTGTAATGTGAATATCCAAAAGGCCTCTTGCTTATTTAATTTGTCAAATCTATTTCCACCAGTATTTAGTTTGGGAATATGATCAATAGCTTTAAATGAAAAATATTTGGAAGGTTTTTCACAGTGTGACCTGAAGTGTTTCGCTACAGGAGTTTTAGGTTCTTTTTCAGATAGAGAAAGGAGGTGTTCCCTAATTCTATCTTTGAGCATGCGGGAAGTACGTCCAGTGTATTGCTTTTTGCAAAGTTTGCATGTGATTAAATACACTATGAAAATTGAATTACAGGTTAGATTATATTTAATTTTATATGTCTCACCTGTATGGCTAGAAACAAATGAGGGCCCCACTTCTGCAAATTCACAAGATTTGCATGGATTTGTCCCGCACTTAAAAAACCCCAATCTCGGCTCTAACCATGTTCTCTGTTTATTGTTTGTTTTTTTGTCAAAATCTCTCTTAAAATTATTTCCAATGTTCCTTGCTTTCCTAGACACAAACTTTATGTTATTAATGACAGCAGGATCTAAAAGCTTGTCTTTCTCAAGTATTGCCAGGTTTTTTTTAATGATGGTAGAAATTTCATTAAACTGTTTGCTATATTTCATGGAAAATACTACTGTTGATCCTGAGAATTGATTTGTTTGTAATTTAGGTTTATTCGCTAACAGATTATTTCTATCCATTAGAAGCACCTCATCAGATATTTTAATTAAAGCATTTTTATTATATCCTCTAGCTGTGAGTCTAGACGTAAGCTCTTCAGCTTGTTGTTTGTACTGCTGTATGTGGGTACAGTTTCTGCGAAGACGCATATACTGACCCTTAGGGATGCCACGTTTTAAATGTTCTGGATGGTGTGAGTTAGCTCTAAGGATAGTGTTACCTGCTATAGGTTTTCGATAGGTCACTGTCTCTATTTTGTTATTAGAGATTTTCAGTAACACATCCAAAAAAACTAACTCAAATTTTGAACTGTCATGTGTAAATTTTAAGTTCATGTTATTATCATTAATATATTCAAGGAAAGATTGTAGTTGTATATCAGTCCCTCTCCAAATGACCAGCAGGTCATCTATGTGGACACATACCTGGGATCTACATATCCTGAAGGCTGCTTACCTGCCTGTGATTTACAAAGCTTTTTCGAAGCCTGCACTTACTAAGGAAGCAATACTCAGCCCCTGCACTATAAGAAGATGGGTGAGTGAATGTTTTTGCCTTAAAGCATATTGGATTCTCATATATTGTTACATATTGTCTCTACATATATACATCTTGTGGGACATTTCAAGATTTTTATAATAAGGTCAGGACTGACATACAAGGTATACAGCTTCTACTGAAACACTTAACTATACACACGATATTATCTGTATAACCTTAAGGATATATCACTCCTTGACATATAAGAGATTCTCCAATATACTTATCTACTCCTTGTTGCTTGCAAGAGACTTTAATGCAAACAGAAGGATATTGTTCAGTTTTTTTCATATTTTGAATTTTTTTTGCCTACCTGAACAAATGGATACCGAGAATATCACAGCTAGAAAAGCTAAACTTCAATCATTGATTAGAAGTCAGCCTACTACAGATTTTAAAGAATTAGATCTTCCAAGTTTATTCTCAAGGAGAGAGCAGCTGGAAATAAAGGAACTGAAACTGTGGTGGGAGATTGAATTCTTACAGATTTATATTGAAGAGAACAAAATCCCAAGAGGTCTTAGGATGAAAAAATATCCAGCCTATGCGACACAGAAAAAAGGTTTCATGACAGAATGGAATAACACTCTATCTCAATGCTCTCTAACCTTGATGAAACAACTATTAAACAGTAAAAAGGAAGATCATGAAGAAGTTATGGATGAATTGAATAAAGTTAAAGAAAATACTGCTTTACACAGTTCTGATCCCAGATATGATAATTAAACTGAACAACTTGCAGAAACAATGAAGAAGCTTAATGATGAATTGTCAGACCGAAAAGCGAAAAAATACCATCGTGACTGCAAGGATTATGATCTTGATGTGGTCTACAATTGGACTTCCATACAAAGAAATCCTAACAGATCAAACAACAAGAAAGGCCAACATAGTAACAATCAAGCTTTGAAACATCCTCAGCTGAGAGTCCAAGAGCATCAACCCCCAAGATAGGGGGCTCAAGTGATAAGAATGTCCGTCCAAAAGATGGTAGCAGTCCAATTGTGGTTCCAGAAACAAGCATGGCAAGCACGTCAAATAAGATGAAAGAAGTAAGCCAAAGGAGACAGCCAAAAAACGGGGAGGACACAAAAGAGCCCCCAGCAAGATATCCCAGCCGAAGAAGAGGGGGTATGACACAGAGAGACTAGAGACTTCTAGAAGTAAAGATTCTTCATTTGTATCAAAAGAAATGTCACATAATACAGCACAAAATGAAAATGATCATAATGAGATTAATGTGGTGAATTTATCCAACACACAATTGTCATCATTAGATGTAAAGGTGCTATCTAAAGGTTTATCATTTGCCCCATCAACTGATTTTTCACTATTTGATACATTGCTAGATGTAAATAGGTTCATGCGGAACCTTACTTTAAAAAGACACTTTAGTTTAGATACAAATTTGGAATGTAACGCTCATGCTGACATCAATCACAGGACTCAGTCTTTAACATATAGCAATGTCTCAAATTTTGAGGAACAATGTAGTCTCAGCGATTTAACAAGTCTCAACAGTGAAAGCATTAGACATGATACTAGTTCACATATTATTCCAACTACTAAAGTAAAATCTAAAAATGAAAATTTTTATCCTATACAAATGAGAGGTGATCTAATAGAGGCATTTCACACTATAGTTGAAAAGGAATTAATTGAACTGTATCAAACTGTAAACAAAAAGAAAAAAATTAACAAAACTAAAGGTGATAATCTTACCAAACTAGAAAGAATTGCTCTTAATAAACTTAGGAACAATGAAAATCTGGTGATAACCAACTCTGACAAGGGTGGTGCTGTAGTGGTACAAAGTAAGGATAATTATATCAAGGAAGCTTTAAAACAAATAGAAGATACACAAACGTACTTGAAACTTAGTTTCAACCCCACTCAAAAATTTCAGCAGGATCTTAAAAATTTCTTAGATCAATCAGTACATAGAGGTTTTATTACAATTGCCACTGCAGAAAACCTGACAGTTACTCATCCACAAATTTCCATATTTAAGCACATACCTAAGATACATAAGCACCTGACGTCTCCCCCGGGAAGGCCAATTGTCTCAGGCATTGGCACACTGGGGGAGAGGCTGGGTGCTTTTGTAGATGAGCACTTACAACCTATTGTTGTTTCTACCCCGGGACATGTCAGAGATACTAAGCATTTACTGAATATGTTGGAAGAAACTAGTTTGAAGGAGGATTGTATTCTTGTCTCTATTGATGTATCTTCTCTATATTCTTGTATTCCTCCCAATCAAGGATTATTTGCACTTTACCAAATGTTGAGAAGATACACCAGTTATGACAATGAATACATTGAGTTTCTCATTGAAACTGTAGGATATCTTTTAACTCATAACTATTTTTTCTTCTTAGGACAATACTATTTACAAAAATGCGGCACAGCGATGGGGGCAAAATTTGCCCCCTCCTATGCGAATCTGTATCTAAGTTATTTTGAGTTAATAAAAATATACACTAATGAAAATCCATTTAGATCATGCATAAAAGCATATTTTAGGTAAATAGATGACCTGCTGGTCATTTGGAGAGGGACTGATATACAACTACAATCTTTCCTTGAATATATTAATGATAATAACATGAACTTAAAATTTACACATGACAGTTCAAAATTTGAGTTAGCTTTTTTGGATGTGTTACTGAAAATCTCTAATAACAAAATAGAGACAGTGACCTATCGAAAACCTATAGCAGGTAACACTATCTTTAGAGCTAACTCACACCATCCAGAACATTTAAAACGTGGCATCCCTAAGGGTCAGTATATGCGTCTTCGCAGAAACTGTACCCACATACAGCAGTACAAACAACAAGCTGAAGAGCTTACATCTAGACTCACAGCTAGAGGATATAATAAAAATGCTTTAATTAAAATATCTGATGAGGTGCTTCTAATGGATAGAAATAATCTGTTAGCGAATAAACCTAAATTACAAACAAATCAATTCTCAGGATCAACAGTAGTATTTTCCATGAAATATAGCAAACAGTTTAATGAAATTTCTACCATCATTAAAAAAAACCTGGCAATACTTGAGAAAGACAAGCTTTTAGATCCTGCTGTCATTAATAACATAAAGTTTGTGTCTAGGAAATCAAGGAACATTGGAAATAATTTTAAGAGAGATTTTGACAAAAAAAACAAACAATAAACAGAGAACATGGTTAGAGCCGAGATTGGGGTTTTTTAAGTGCGGGACAAATCCATGCAAATCTTGTGAATTTGCAGAAGTGGGGCCCTCATTTGTTTCTAGCCATACAGGTGAGACATATAAAATTAAATATAATCTAACCTGTAATTCAATTTTCATAGTGTATTTAATCACATGCAAACTTTGCAAAAAGCAATACACTGGACGTACTTCCCGCATGCTCAAAGATAGAATTAGGGAACACCTCCTTTCTCTATCTGAAAAAGAACCTAAAACTCCTGTAGCGAAACACTTCAGGTCACACTGTGAAAAACCTTCCAAATATTTTTCATTTAAAGCTATTGATTATATTCCCAAACTAAATACTGGTGGAAATAGATTTGACAAATTAAGCAAGAGGCCTTTTGGATATTCAAATTAAAAACTGGAGCACCAGTGGGCATAAACGAGAAATCTGATATAAAATTATTTATTGGATAGATAGGTTAATTTCTATATATCACATTATTTAGACAAGTTTTATAAAGATTTTTCCTTACCAGTAATATTAATTTTATATATATACATTTTCATTTTATTTTGGATAGCACTATTGATTGTTCACACAATTCCATATGTTCTATGCTGTGTAATACCTGAAGTCTCCACCAGTATTGGATTCAAATTGTATCCAATATTGACATTTGGTGGTGGACATTTGGTTTCCACAGCATGCAATGTAATTATTATTTTCACTGTTATCACATCTCACGATTTAGTTTGTTCTCACAGCATATAACATGACCACATCTTATACTATATTATTATTTCACATATTTATATTTATTCGATTGTACACATTTTAATTAATTCTATGTTCTATGCTGTGTAACACCTTAAGTCTCCACCAGTATTGGATTTAAATAGTATCCAATATTGACATTTGGTGGTGGACATTTTGTTTCCACAGCATGCAATGTAATTATTATTTTCACAGCTATCACATTTCACGATTTAGTTTGTCCTCACAAGTACATAATAGGATCACACATACACATATACACATTCATCTACATTATTATACCTTACGATTTTATCTTATTTTATACCATTTCATAATTATGTTATTACACAGATTTAATTTCAGTTTACATAATACGCAATTTCACATAGTATGCCTTATCGGAACTATTGTTCCTTTTTTTTTTTTTTTTTTTTCATTTCACTCTCATATTTATTTCCATTTCATTCTTATATTTTTTATACATTTGTTTTTTCCCCCTCTGAAGTATTTATTGTTTTTGCTTGCACTACGCTATGAGGGTGTTGATACAATGAAGATTTATGCAGCTTCTAGGTTTGTTTGGCGAGAATTTTTTCCGCCAACCACTTTGTCCCTATCCGGGCAGAAACAGCAGGATATTATATTTAAGACATTACTTTTTTCCTTTTGTCCTTTTTAAATTTGTTTTAAATCCGGTACAGCTATTACCTTAGTATATCTTCCCTGCCTTAATTTTAATAACAACTAAGGCGGGAGTCCATTAGTGAATTTATTTTCACCAGGCTAGGAACTAAGGAGAGATTACACATACGTCCTGCAATTATATTTGTTCATCAAAATCAATTTCCAAGTTGCAGCTTTAGCTTTGTTAACAGCTAACGAACATATTTTAATGTATATCCATAAGATTACTCTAGAGTAAATCTTTCTAACCATTGTTCCTTAATAGTAATACTTAATATTCAAGGGATTCTCCACTGGTGTTTCATTGTTAATACAGCTTGCAAACTAAGTAACATGGTTAGCTCACCCCTGTTGTAGAACTAAGGTCTATATAGTTACTTTGTTCTTACGGTTTGAACTCTTTCTGTTAATTAAGTTGTCCTTACCTGGACAGAACTAGCAGGATTATATCTAGGACATTACCATTCTCTTTTTTTTTTTTTTTTTTACAAATTTGCTATATTTCCGTTAGAGGTACTAATTTTATTTAATACATTCTACTTTAATATATTTTCCTAGTTTTATCATCAGGCTAGGAACAAAGGACAGACTATACATATGTCCCGCAATGAAATCAATTTATTTTCAAGAAGGTATTTTCGGTTTTTGTTTTTAACTTTTCAAACTGTCAGCAGACATGTCCAGGTGTATATCGATAGTGATGTCTTGAAAAAGTTCTTTGATTGTGGCTCCAAAATAGTAATATGTGGAAGTGGTCCGCTACCGTTTTTTTACTATTAATAGAGTTTATATACCAAATAACAAGTTTAGCACACTCCAGAATCAAGAGATTTTACTCTATAATGAACAGAGCCACTATGCAAGTGTTTTGATACATACAAGAAAGGGTCTTTTCACATAGACTTTCAACACAATAAATAAATGGAAAACGTCTGTTGCAGGTTTTATATTTTACACAAGTTCTTTTTAACCTTTATGGTTTAATGGTATTTTTTTTTTTTTTTCAAAACTTTTTCGAAACTTTGTCAAAAACTTCTTCATCCATATATAAATCAGTATCTGTAGTTAAGTAATCCAATGTTTTATTTGGTGTCTTTTTATGATTGTTTTTATTCTGCTCACCTGTTACACACAACCAAAGTTAAATCAAACAATGTCTATTAACCAATCCACTCGAATAGTCAACATGACAGCCTTTCCTGAGGTATTTTGATTGGTTTGAAATTGTAGACAGGTATCTGATTGGACAAAAAATGTGTTTAACGGCTGAGCAGTTAACTCCTTACTATCCCTGACGAAGTGCTGTGGCAGCACGAAACATGTTGGAGTGTGTAATGTTGGGCTACTAGGCTGACTCTACCTATGCTGTGATATTGGCAGATTCGCTGTGAACACTCACAGGACTCTTAATGTATACCTAATAAAGTTTATATTTTACTTCTCACTACTACTCGGTCCATTTCATGCTGGATTTTTCCACTGCTGTGGAAGCTTTTTATTTGTAAAATTGTTTGGCGGCTTGTCCTGGCACTTTCCGCCTCCAGCAGCAGGCAAACATTCTCTCCTTGTGGACACATACCTGGGATCTACATATCCTGAAGGCTGCTTACCTGCCTGTGATTTACAAAGCTTTTTCGAAGCCTGCACCTACTAAGGAAGCAATACTCAGCCCCTGCACTATAAGAAGATGGGTGAGTGAATGTTTTTGCCTTAAAGCATATTGGATTCTCATATATTGTTACATATTGTCTCTACATATATACATCTTGTGGGACATTTCAAGATTTTTATAATAAGGTCAGGACTGACATACAAGGTATACAACTTCTACTGAAACACTTATCTATACACACGATATTATCTGTATAACCTTAAGGATATATCACTCCTTGACATATAAGAGATTCTCCAATATACTTATCTACTCCTTGTTGCTTGCAAGAGACTTTAATGCAAACAGAAGGATATTGTTCAGTTTTTTTCATATTTTATACTTATGTACCCCTAATCTGCTGCCCCTAACACAGCCGACCCCTATATTATATTTATTAACCCCTAATCTGCCCCCCACAACGTTGCCTCCACCTGCCTACACTTATTAACCCCTAATCTGCTGAGCGGACCGCACCGCTACTATAATAAATTTATTAACCCCTAACCCGCCTCACTCCCGCCTCAATAACCCTATAATAAATAGTATTAACCCCTAATCTGCCCTCCCTAATATCGCCGACACCTAACTTCAATTATTAACCCCTAATCTGCCGACCGAATCTCGCCGCTACTGTAATAAATGGATTAACCCCTAAAGCTAAGTCTAACCCTAACTCTAACACCCCCCTAAGTTAAATATAATTTAAATCTAACGAAATAAATTAACTCTTATTAAATGAATTATTCCTATTTAAAGCTAAATAATTACCTATAAAATAAACCCTAATGTAGCTACAATATAAATTATAATTATATTATAGCTATTTTAGGATTTATATTTATTTTACAGGTAACTTTGTATTTATTTTAACCAGGTACAATAGCTATTAAATAGTTAGGAACTATTTAATAGCTAAAATAGTTAAAATAATTACCAAATTACCTGTAAAATAAATCCTAACCTAAGTTACAATTAAACCTAACACTAGACTATCAATAAATTAATTAAATACAATACCTACAATTATCTACAATTAAACCTAACACTACACTATCAATAAATGAATTAAATACAATATCTACAAATAAATACAATTAAATAAACTAACTAAAGTACAAAAAATATTTACAAACATTAGAAAAACATTACAACAATTTTAAACTAATTACACCTACTCTAAGCCCCCTAATAAAATAACAAAGCCCCCCAAAATAAAAAAAATGCCCTACCCATCGTGAAGACCTCCAGCACGGACCCATCTTCTTCTGACGACGTCCAACTGAAGAATGGCGGTTCCTTTAAGGGACGTCATCCAAGATGGCGT
Organism: Bombina bombina; assembly: GCF_027579735.1. Lineage (NCBI taxonomy): Eukaryota > Metazoa > Chordata > Amphibia > Anura > Bombinatoridae > Bombina > Bombina bombina. The sequence continues at coordinate 598,587,662 of NC_069502.1, forward strand.
CCCTCGAATTCCAATTGGCTGATAGGATTCTAATTAAGGTAGGAAAATTCTGATTGGCTGATGGAATCAGCCAATCAGAATCAAGTTCAATCCGATTGGCTGATCCGATCAGCCAATCAGATTGAGCTTGCATTCTATTGGCTGATCGGAACAGCCAATAGAATGTGAGCTCAATCTGATTGGCTGATCGGATCAGCCAATCAGATTGAACTTGATTCTGATTGGCTGATTCCATCAGCCAATCAGAATTTTCCTACCTTAATTCCGATTGGCTGATAGAATCCTATCAGCCAATCGGAATTCGAGGGACGCCATCTTGGATGACGTCCCTTAAAGGAACCGTCATTCTTCAGTTGGACGTCGTCAGAAGAAGATGGGTCCGCGCTGGAGGTCTTCACGATGGAGCCGGTCCTTATCGGATGAAGATAGAAGATGCCGCTTGGAAGAAGATGGTTGCCGGTCTGGATCGCCTCTTCTTCCCGGATAGGATGAAGATTTTGGAGCCTCTTCTGGACCTCTTCAGCTGCCGGATGATGGATGTCTAGCCCCCGCTTGGGTTGGATGAAGATTTTGGAGCCAAGATCGATCGGTGATACCCGGTGAGGTGAAGATAAGGTAGGAAGATCTTCAGGGGCTTAGTGTTAGTTTTATTTAAGGGGGGTTTGGGTTAGATTAGGGGTATGTGGGTGGTGGGTTGTAATGTTTGGGGGGGGGTATTGTATGTGTTTTTTTACAGGCAAAAGAGCTGAATTTCTTGGGGCATGCCCCGCAAAGGGCCCTGTTCAGGGCTGGTAAGGTAAAAGAGCTTTGAACTTTTGTAATTTAGAATAGGGTAGGGCATTTTTTTTATTTTGGGGTCTTTGTTATTTTATTAGGGGGCTTAGAGTAGGTGTAATTAGTTTAAAATTTTTGTAATATTTTTCTAATGTTTGTAAATATTTTTTTATTTTTTGTAACTTGGTTCTTTTTTATTTTTTGTACTTTATTTAGTTTATTTAATTGTATTCATTTGTAGATATTGTATTTAATTCATTTATTGATAGTGTAGTGTTAGGTTTAATTGTAGATAATTGTAGGTATTGTATTTAATTAATTTATTGATAGTGTAGTGTTAGGTTTAATTGTAACTTAGGTTAGGATTTATTTTACAGGTAATTTTGTAATTATTTTAACTATTTTAGCTATTAAATAGTTCTTAACTATTTAATAGCTATTGTACCTGGTTAAAATAAATACAAAGTTACCTGTAAAATAAATATAAATCCTAAAATAGCTATAATATAATTATAATTTATGTTGTAGGTATATTAGGGTTTATTTTACAGGTAAGTATTTAGCTTTAAATAGAAATAATTTATTTAATAAGAGTTAATTAATTTCGTTAGATTTAAATTATATTTAACTTAGGGGGGTGTTAGGGTTAGACTTAGCTTTAGGGGTTAATACATTTATTAGAATAGCGGTGAGCTCCAGTCGGCAGATTAGGGGTTAATGTTTGAAGTTAGGTGTCGGCGATGTTAGGGAGGGCAGATTAGGGGTTAATACTATTTATTATAGGGTTAGTGAGGCGGATTAGGGGTTAATAACTTTATTATAATAGCGGTGCGGTCCGCTCGGCAGATTAGGGGTTAATAAGTGTAGGCAGGTGGAGGCGACGTTGTGGGGGGCAGATTAGGGGTTAATAAATATAATATAGGGGTCGGCGGTGTTAGGGGCAGCAGATTAGGGATACATAGGGATAATGTAAGTAGCAGCAGTTTACGGAGCAGCAGATTAGGGGTTAATAATAATATGCAGGGGTCAGTGATAGCGGGGGCGGCAGAATAGGGGTTAATAAGTGTAAGGTTAGGGGTGTTTAGACTCGGGTACATGTTAGAGTGTTAGGTGCAGACGTAGGAAGTGTTTCCCCATAGGAAACAATGGGGCTGCGTTAGGAGCTGAATGCGGCTTTTTTGCAGGTGTTAGGTTTTTTTCCAGCTCAAACAGCCCCATTGTTTTCTATAGGGGAATCGTGCACGAGCACGTTTTTGAAGCTGGCCGCGTCCGTAAGCAACTCTGGTATCGAGAGTTGCAGTGGCGTTAAATATGCCTGTACTCTCCCTTTTTGGAGCCTAACGCAGCCATTCTGTGAACTCTCAATACCAGAGTTATTTAAAAGGTGCGGCCAGAAAAAAGCCAGCGTTAGCTATGCGGGTCGTTACCGACAAAACTCTAAATCTATCCGTTAGCATCTAAAGTGTGAATCCAATAGGTTTCACGTTTCCTAAGGGATAGTTCCCAATCTTAATTTGGGACAGATGTAATGAATTCAATAATAGTACCCCTTAGGCAAGAAGGCTCTTTATTGTGAAAGTACATATAGTGAGCAGAAAGGTTATGTGATTTTTTCCCCATTCTTGATATTAGTAATGTGCTCACTATATGTACTTTCACAATAAAGACCCTTCTTGTCTAAGGGGTACTATTATTGAATTCATTACATCTTTCCCGAATGAAGATAGGGAACTATCCCTTAGGAAACGTGAAACCTATTGGATTCACACTTAAGATACTAAGATACCTAAAGGTTTGAATAAAGATATTGACTTGTCAGCTTTTTTGGTGTAATTTGTCCCCTTCAGATATACCACCTTTATAAATATATGAGTCCAATGAATTCATATATGTATATGTTTGTATTAATATTCATATTTTTATTTATGAATTTTAACGATTTTATATATATATATATATATATATATATATATATATATATATATATATATATATATATATATATATTTATATGTTTATATATTTATATAAATATAACTATTTTATTCAAGTTTTTATATGATATTTATTACTGGTATTTAAGTATGTATAATAATTTGTATGTACATATAGGTTTTCTAATTATGAATTTTATGTATTAAACAGATGAATTGTGTTAGGTATTTTAATTTATTAATGTATTATTTTTAATATATCTAATTGTGTATATACATCGATACAATGTTTATAGTAGTCACCATTAGTTCCGATATTTGTGCTGTGTTATTTCCCTTAAAAATCTTATTTCGGATGATGCCGGGATCACGTGATTAGCACACATGGTCTCGCTGGACCTATCACGCAACGGAACTAACATCCAATGAGCGGCTTGGTCTCTTGTCCAATCGGGGAGCAAGAATTATGCTACAGCAATCAGACCGCCGCTTTTAAATCACTCTGCTGTATTCTTATGTAAGTAAAGCCGTACTTCTATCCCTCTGAGGAAGAAAGCAACTTTGAAACGTGTTAGGGACGCTGAACGGGTATGCTTTGAGTCAACAGAGACTCTGAGGCTTTTTATACGATCGTGTCTCCACTTTATTGGTTCATGAATATATGCTTTTAACTTACCTCATACGGATTGAGGTTATACTGTGTGAGTGGGCTGGCAATTATGTCTTATGTGATTTGTTTATAATAAGAACATGCTTCACTATCTTTGCACCTCTTGTTTGTTCCATTTACATGTACATCGAAATACCAAGCTACACAGTGGGGATTTGATATACTGCCTCAGTTTACAGCACAACTGATTCATCTTCTGGTACACTTGACTGATTATCTGGTGGATCTGGAGATTGCAGCCCTTTATGGAGGTTTACTTTGAATGGTGACTTCTTACCTCATATTGATTGAGGTCCCTAGAAGTAAGTGTTTGGGGATAGGGGAGTTGTGACCCCATAATCTTTGCATCACATTTCCATGGAAGAAAGGCGCAGACACATATTTCTTTGTATACATTCCTTGTGGAGGCAACTTGGGAGTCTTCACACACTCTTTTGATTTGCTGCCTAACTTCTAATTTATTATATCTTGTGGATTTTTATGCTTAATTTTTATTGGCAAATATATTTTTTTATATATATTTTGCTAACTATATATATATATATATATATATATATATATATACCCTATGGTAGAAATCTTGATTGAACTACTCACCTTTTTTGTCTGAAGAAAAACTTCTTTAGGTTTGAAAACACCTTCTACTTACAAATCTCAGGTACACAGATGGGGTCCGATGTGGCCCCATCGCTGGCGAATATCTTCATAGCAGAATATGAAGAGGAAGTCATTAAAGGGACATTAAACACTATATACATGCTAGATAGAATGATGCATTCAAAGAAAAGATTAGTCCATGACTAACTTGTAGATGTATTTTTTAAAGTTTCATTAGTTGTTTAAAAAGTGACAAAATAAGTGTAAAGTTTTAGTGTCTATAAAACACTGGGAGCTGCCATGTTGTAACCTGTGTTACCTTCTCTGCTGTGGCCAATTAGAGTCAGTTATAAAAAGGTCACTAGAGTGTGCAGCCAATGGTTGTGCTGGATTTAACAGTGTTCTGCACTTCCATTTCTAACAGGAACTGAAAAGCTCACGATTTCAGAATGGAATTACAGGCAAAGAGGACAAAATAAATAATGAAAGTTTATTGCAGAGTTCTTTTATTATATACAATTTATCATTTTATATTACCTTCTCAAAGTGTTTAATGTCCCTTTAAAGTGAAAGATTGTTCTCAAATTGTCTTTTATTGTCACTATATTGATGACCTTTTTCCTCATTTGGAGAGATGATGAGTCCTCTCTGAACAATTGGGTGGACTCTCTCAATGCACTGTAAGATGATTTGATTGATTTTATTTTTGAGGAAGAGTGTCTGACGCAGCCAACATGGGCGTCATTGATGACAGTACTTATGATTGGTGGTTATTACACCTATCCTCAGCAACATAGATGATTTAACTTATAATTGATACACAACAGTATATTTATTTATTGTTTCTTTTTAATCCAAGTTCTTTTTTATTGAGAACAAGTCATTTGAATTACATGTTACAATAAAATAATTCAGGCAGAGAAAAGCAACATACTCCACTGAAACATATAGAGTTAAAATAAATGAAATTCCACTTAAACAGACATTATTCTCAAAGCTTACATTATGAAAATAAATTGTGTCTCCAGGCCCCATCGGGGTTTGCTTATTATTATATTTAAGTTACAGAACAGTAAACCAGATAAAAACAAATAATATATATAAAAAAAAAAAACTCGGTCTATGACATTCTAATAATTCTAACTCTTTCAAGAAATAGTTCACCAAAGGTTAACTCTACTGCTGCATATCCGCTATGGGTCTAAAATCTATTTCTAGTCTCTTGCATCTCTTTAATAGATATTGATCCCACATTACTTGGGCTTCTATGTATGATTCTCTCGTGTTGTTTCTATATGAGCTATACTCCTCTAGTTCAATTAACTCTGAAACTCTACTTCTCCACCTTTGAAGGTCTGGGGGTGTGTGTGACTTCCACTGTTTAGCTATAATGGACTTTACACTGTTTATCATAATTTGAAATAATATTTGGTGTGCTTTGGAGGTCAATTTCTTAAAGTAGAAAAATTAGGGGTCTAAGGGTAATTTGCAGTCAAGAGCATTCTCCATCTCCCCAATACTGTCTCTCCACAGGTGGTTTATTACATTACACCACCACATGTGCCCCATACCACTGCCTGAGTGTCCACATCTCCAGCATCTGTCTGAGACTGTAGAGTACAATCTATGTAAACGTCTTGGGGTAAGGTACCAGTTATGAAGTACCTTGTAATTTAGCTCAACTAAATAAGCCGATGAGGAAGAAGATTTAGTATTTCTAAAAATATCCACTGCTGTGTGAGGAAGAATTATAGTTCCCAGCTCCCTTTCCCAAGATTCAATTGAGGTGGGGAGATTCCCTGGAGGAGGTTGTGTCAAAATGGCATATATTTTGGATAGAGGTTGCCTCTTTGGATGTTTAGCTGCAAACAATTTCTCCAGGTTCGTGAGGGGTCTTAGCATGTTATTACTGTGTTTATGAGTCATTATATAATGGTGTACCCTTCGGTAGTTAAACCAATTCTGGAATACTGTAAGTCCCTGTTCTTGTGGCTGTGTTTGGGATTGTAGTTGATCATGGTTAGTCACCTGGTATATCTCTAAATCTATGATGTTGTTGTCTGTTCCATATTTCCCCCCAAGGTCCATCACAGAGAATTAATTGTTATGAGTCAGGGATGTCAACGGGGAGGGGTTGGAGGAGAGATATGGATTTTGTCTATTTGCTGTGTTCCACTGCACTATTGTCTCTCTGGTTATAGGATTAGTGATATTCTTGACTATAGAATTAAAGTTAGGATGCCAACAAATAGCGGAAAGTGCTGTCCCTAAATTTAGGCCTTCCTCTATCTCAATCCAAGTTCTCTGTGTTTTATGAATCTTCCAATCTAGTATTCGTTGGAGAAAGACTGCGTTTCTATAAAGTTCTATATTTGGAACTCCCAGCCCCCCTTGTTCCCTGGAGCGCATCATTGTCTTTTTATTGATTCTAGGCTGCTTACCTTTCCAGATAAAGGAATGGAACAACTGTTGTATCTGAGTAGTATACCTGGGTGGGAGGGGTATGGGAAGAGTCTGCTTGATGTATAGCAATCTTGGGAAAGCATTCATTTTGATAGTGTTAATCCTTCTTAACCATGTCAGTCGCTTGGAGTTCAATGAGGAAAGATCCCTAACCAAAGCTCCACGGATCGGAATGTAATTTAATTTATAAATCTTGTCCATATCTTCTGCTAACTGAATGCCTAGATATTTTATGGAAAACACACACCATCTAAAAGGGCAATTTTGTGCAATTTTGATTTCCAACTGTTTTGGAAGGGAGACTCTGAGAATCTCGGATTTAGTGTGGTTGATTAAAAAAGTTGTAAGTTTCTTAAATACTTTCAGTTCCTCCATCAAGGGAGATATGGATATATCAGGGCTAGTGAGAGAGAACAAAATATCATCAGCGAACAAGGAGAGTTTATACTCCTTCCCTCCAACAATTACACCTTTGATATCTTTATTAAATCTAATTTTGGTGGCTAATGTTTCTAATAGGCAGACAAATAGCAGGGGGGAAAGGGGACATCCCTGGCGTGTACCATTAAAGATCTGGAAGGGTTGCGAAAGAATGCCATTTCGTGTTATTCTAGCACTGGGTCTGGAATAAAGGGCACATATTCTATGTAATATAGTGTCCCCTAATCCGAATTACTGCAATGTCATCTTAAGGAATCACCAACTCACGTGGCCAAAGGCCTTCTCCGCATCTGTGGATAGCCACACCGCGGGAATTCCCTCGACCTTTGCATGCCAAATTAGATGCATATTATGGACCATATTGTCCTTGGCTTCTCTGTTTGGTATGAAACCAACCTGGTCCTGGTAAATTATAGAGGGAAGGATTAGGTTTAGCCTAGTCGCCAGAATTTTCGCATAAATTTTAATATCAGAGTTTAGTAGTGATATTGGCCGATAGTTGGGTATCAAATCCACTGACCTGCCAGACTTCGGGATAACCGTGATATGCGCTTGTAAAGCTGAAGGGGAAAAAGGCTTGTTTCTATCTATGTCTTGATAATAAGATAATAGGTAGGGGGACAAAATGTTTTTAAATTTAGTATAATATGCGTTTCCAAAACCATCTGGCCCTGGGGCCTTCCCTATAGGGAAAGTCGATATGGCATCTTTGACCTCTTTAAGGGAAATTAGCAAGTCAAGCTCTGTCTGCTGCTCTATAGTGAGAGAAGGAAGGTGTAGTTGTCATAGGTACGTGGATATAGCTTGTTCGGTGGAGGTTGGCTGGTCCCCCTCTAAATTATATAACCCTTTGTAATATGTTCTAAATTTATCTGCAATGTCTCTTGATGTCGACCAAGTTTTCCCTCTATGATCTTTTATTGTCATAATTTAGCGTTTGTTAGTATGTTGTCGCAGTAATCTGGCTAAGAGTTTGCCCTGTTTGTTATTGCCTTCATAAAATGTTTTTTTAAGAAATAGTGCTGCTTGCTTTGTCTCCTGGCCAAGAAACAAATTGAGCTGATCTCTTGTAGAGTAGCTAGGAGGGATGTATTACCTGGAAATTGTTTATGTATGTCTTGTAGTTTTCCCAATTCTTCTAGTAGAAAACTCAAAAATTGAGTTCTTTGTTTATTTCTTGCAGCCTTTAATGCTATGATCTCCCCTCTAATTACACATTTATGTGCCTCCCATATACACTGCGCATCTACATCTTGGGTACAGTTTATGTTAAAATAATCTACTAATGAGTTGGTGATCTGTGTGCCTATGATCGGATCCTTCAGAAGGGTTTCATCTAGTTTCCAAGTCTTATCATGCCTTTGTGAAGTAGGCCATCTGAGGGTGCAACTAACCATAGCGTGATCTGACCACATTATCGGGGAGATGTCTGTATGTTGAACTAGTTCTAGGCTAGAAACATCTATAAATATGTAATCTATTCTCGTGTAAACTCTGTGTGGGTGCGAATAAAATGTGCAGTCTTTTGTGGAGGGATGGAAGAGTCTCCAAACATCATGCACTGACCGGTCAGCCAGATTAGATTTCATTGATCTTAACATTTTCTGAGGGACAGAGGAAACCCCTCTAGAGGAATCAATATCAGGATCCAGTGCCAAATTGAAATCCCCACCCAGAATTAAACTTCCCTTAATGCAATCCAATATAGAGTTTTTGATGGTGTGGAAAAATTGCGGTGTCGTGATGTTAGGAGCGTATATGTTAGCTATCGTTATTACTTTATTATAGAGCCTACCCATTAAAATAATGAATCTCTGTAAGAATCAGTAGGATTTGTACTGTCCCTTAAGTGTGGACACAATTCCTATAGAGATTAATAGAAGTTTTGGTGTTGGCTAGGCAATCCAGGGAAAGCTATCCCAGGATTCCCTAGTACATTTATATTAGCCAGGAGAGTAGATAGAGTAAATTCATATGTCTTAAAACCACTCAATCTAGTCTGAGGCAGTGACAGTTTAGGTATCTGTAAATTTGGTGAACACAGCGTACAGCTAGCAAACAATTCTCAAAGCAAGGTGACGAAAATCTCTTAAGGAAATAAGTTATATAACTCTGACCTGGTAATATGGAGGCGGTAGTCCAGTTTAACTCACAGAGAGCCTTGGAGTCCTTTAGAGTGAAACTCCGGTAAAGAAACCTCGGCTGCGTGTGGATCGGTGACCGTGAACAGTCAGGGAGATGTGCAGCCGGCTGTGTCTGATGACGTAAGCGGCAGCATGTACCGCACAGACACAGCTGATCTTGGAAACAGAAACGCTGAAGCCTGCAGTTAACTCTGGGCGGAGAGGGAGAGAAAAGGTCAGGTTAGTGACAAATTGTAAATCCTCCGGATAAGGTTTGAGAGTGGCTGAGTTCAAAGGAGAGTGCCAGGAAATCCTGTAGAGAGAGCCTGTACAGGATGTAGCTGAAACCAGTTCAATAAAGCAGCATTGGAGCATGGGTAGGATGTGGCTTAAATAGGCAGGTTCTTAAAGGTATAGCGAGACAGACTTAACCCTTACAATCTCCCTCCCTTATCTTTATGCACCTGCATGGGGTGGAAAGGTACATTCTTCTTAATAAGGATAAACACTCTGTTGCGTTTAGTGGAATTAGATGATAGATAAACCTGCCCAAATTTATTAAAAGACATAGTGGGCTCCCTTCCCCTTTTAAAATGAGTCTCCTGCACAAGAACTACATCGCATTGGAGTCGCCTATATTCCCGCATTGCCATAGACCTCTTTTGAGGAGAGTTAGGCCCTTTACATTATGGGAGACTATTTTGATTTGAAGTGAGTCGTCTGTCATTATGTTTATATTAAAGTATTTTGAGCGTAATGTAAGTTATAAAAGACCCAGAGCGTGACATACCTTGCGTCAATTCGTCCCTTGGTGGTCACCTTAGATTTAGACCATATATCATGAAAGTAGAGTAAACCATTCCTTAGAATTTTAAGACCTGTAAGAAAAAAACAGCATCCTGCAAACACAAAATCAAACTGTGAACTAATTTTAACTATAACTGTAGAATTTATAACTGCAACATTGTAAACATATACTTTTAAATCTGGAGAAGAACAGATTCCTAATGTGTATTTGTTTAACATCTTATACACCATTTACTAGGCTTGGTGCAGAGCAGAACCTGGGGGTATCCCGTCAGAACTGTACAAACAGACTCTAATTACTATTACATGGTCACACATAACTAGAAATTTTTTTAACAGTGAAGCATTGGTGTATCTTACGTGAGCAGCACCTGGTGAAAGAACATTAACATATAATCTAAGCATCAATACTGGGGGGGGGGGGGGGAAGGGGGGGGCTTCTCACTGGAGATGTTATATACGTTTATGTCAACATTAAATTAGAACCCTGACATTTAAATCGGGATATAAAGCACACCCCATCACATATAGCAATACTTATGTATCCCTCATTACTTTCCTTTCCCTTTTATTTTCCCTTCCCTCCATTTCTTCCCCACAACCCACTGGACCTTGTTTCGTGGAAAGTCATTAGGGTCCATGGGCTGGTATGAGACTAGACAGGTTCCCAAGGTATAAGACCAGAGAGAATTTTTATGTCCAAAGATAACCAGTCTATAGTGTTGCAAGCCAACCTGCCATAAAAGAAAAACATGGATTAGCTCGGGAGCGTTTTCCCCGGTAGACAAGGCGGGACCGATTGTGGTTTCATATGAGTTGGGCAATGGGGCAGAGCAGAGGGAGATCAATGGAGAACTTTCCAACCCCCCCCCTTTTTTTTTTTTTTTCTCTCTCCAGGGAAGGTATTATATATTGGATTGTAATGCATTTGTTTGTATATGTTTGTGCCCTCAAGTATGTTTGATAACTATATGCTGCTTCTATTTATACTATTGTGGACTAACTGACGACTGATTATCTAGGACCTATAGCCTTTAGTCCACCCGGACATATGCTGCAATCAATGATACACACTGTGAGATTAGCAGGAGGGGTGTCACAGTATATTTCTACCCTAAGACATGTGATATATTTATAAGTCCATCCACTTTTATCTAAATTCCTTAGCTTAGATTCAACCAACCCCATTAAGCCATCACATCTATTATCCACACTCAACACGGCGAGCTCTCCAGACCTTCTTCGCCATAATTGTGGGTCCAAGCTCACTTGTTTATATTTATCTCTCCCCCCTTACTCTTACTCCTACAAGCTAATAATTTTCTATCTATTAGTAATGGGGTTTTTTTTTTCAGGAAGTTTTAAAATAGGTTTATGTTAAGTACCCCATAGCCACTGGCTATCACGACTATTTACTTAAAAACTTAAGAAACCCATTTCACCGGGTTTCTGCCCCCCCGAATTGTAGTTTACATTGTAAACACTTGAACACAGATTCTAATTCCTACCTTGTTCCCTCCCACTATATGATAGTGCCCAGACTTGATTTTATATTTGGTGAGAACTCCATTTGCTGGCCCCTCACTCTCTGAAGGGGTTTAGTACTTGGACAACACATATCCCTCTGTACTCTAGTCTTTCACCTTTTCTTCGCTTTTCCTCTCTGGCCTCTCCCCTTTATCCCCCTTTTTTTTTTTTCTTCTCTCTCCCTCTCTCTCCCTTCCCTGCGCTCTGTAAAATAGAAGAGTGCATACTATGGCGTTAACCTTCCTCACCTTGAATGTGAAGGGACTGAATTCCCCCAACAAGCGCAGTCTGTTAAGAAATTTTCTTAAATCACGTAATCCAGATGTAGTCTACCTGCAAGAGACCCACTGGTTGACCGCACACATGCCTACACTTAAGTTTTCGGATTACTCCGAAATATTCCATTCTACTTACAAAGGCAAAGCGAGAGGTGTCTCTATTCTGATTAATAAAATGCTGAAAGAGATGAGGAGGGCTGTTTCCTCATCTTGATAGGGAAACTTAATGAACAATTGTTCACTCTTGTTAATGTATACAGTCCTAACCAAAGACAGGTTGCCTTCCTAAAAAGGACTCTTCTCCTTGTTGATAGACTGAAACAGGGCACTCTGGTGTTGGGGGGCGATTTTAATCTGGTCTGGGATCCTCTCCTAGACAAGAAAATTCCTTCTAATAAACGGATAGACTCTTATACCACTTCGGTGGCCCCGAAGTTCCAACACTTGATTGCCCAACACTCTCTTTTTGACGTATGGCGGGCACATCACCCCGACGCGAAAGATTTTACTTATTTCTCAGCCTCTCATAGGTCTTACTCCAGACTTGATTACTTTTTTGTTAATTCATGGACACTGAACTCTATCAACAGCGCGCATATACACTATTGTACCTGGTCAGACCATGATGCCGTCACATTTCAGATGCATGGCCCGAGGACGTCTACAGATAGGCCTCTGTGGAGGTTCCCTCGGTTCTTGTGGAAGGACACTTCCTTCCTACTGGGGCTTGAGGAAGAGATCACTAAGTTTCTACAAGACAACCGAGAGGGGCAAACGTCCCAGCAGATTCGATTTGCGGCCTTGAAAGCTTATCTACGGGGTGTCTGTATTACTAAGGTGGCGGAACTGCTCCGCTTGAGGGGAGCCCCCTTGGGAAAGCTCCATTGCGACCTCCGAGTGGCAGAAACTCTGAATAGACAAAATCCCTCTCAGGCACTCTCTCTTGAGGTACAGAGACTGAGAAGCCTGATCAAGGAACTGGAAATACAGAGAATCCAAAAGGCCCTCTCAGTTTTTAAACAACTTCTTTACCACAAAAGCAACAGGGCGGATTCGCTCCTAGCTGGTAAATTGAGGAAGCGAACGGTTGCAGCAAGAATACCTTATATTGTTCATGACGGTAAGAGAGTATGTGCCCCAGCTGCCATTGGATCAGCCTTTGATATGTTTTATGACAAGTTATACAACATAGCCAAAAGTGAACACCCTAGATCGTCCTCGGTCACGGAGATTGGCGATTTCCTTCGAGGCCTC